>NC_081185.1:8908253-8999013 GCF_029867415.1 Vicia villosa
AACTAAACCGGCAATGAACGAACCAATTTAATTATATGAATATGAATTAAATATTTTAATATGAAAAAAAAAATTTATTAACTAAATAAATTAAACTTGAAGTTCAATTTCTTAGAATCATGAATCAACTCGAATATATATATATATATATATATATATATATATATATATATATATATATATATATATATATATATATATATATATATAGTTAGGATCAAGAAAAATATAAAATTGATTTTGCTCCTAAGTAAAATAAGTATTATCGCCCTTGTCTGATTAATACCTATACATTTATTTTCTTGTAGAAAATGCATGAGAAAACAAATAAAAATTTTAATTATTTTTTAAAGCATTGAAAATAGAGAAAATGGTGTTGGAAGATTTTATAATTATAAAAGCAAAAAAAATCATATCTTCTTCTGATAGCTTAAAAACAAAAAATAAAAAATCAATAAAAATTGTAATCAAATAAAATATGGCGAACTTTGTGTTTAATTATTTTATAACTTTATTAAAAAAAGTTCATAACTTGAGGAATACATGAAAAACACATAAATAAATTTTCCACAAAAATCATTGGTGTTGTTATAAGAGTTAATCAATAATTTTATTTTAGAAAAGCAATCAAATCACAATTAAGTTTTCTTATTATATTATTTTTAATTAATATTAATTTATAATCTTTTATTTATTTGTTTTGAGACTGTAATTCCCTATGTTAGGTTACTCGAAAGAAACAAGGTAGTGTCAAAATAGTCCAGTGTGTGTCGAAGTTGTGTAGTTATCGAACTGTTAAAAGACTTAGCCTCGACCGAAATTTTTATTTAGGCCTAATTTTTTAGTGTTAGCAGAATTAGATATTTGGACTTTGATTTTGCCCTTTTATTAGGAAGCAAGCAATCTCAAAATCTATAAATAGGTCGTAACCCATACTGTGGTATACACTTTTAGTTGCATATTTTGAGAATAGTATTCAGTTTGAATAGTAGAGAGAGAAATTATGCAGAAGTATTCTCTTCTTCTTCCTCTTTTGTTCAAACCATAGTTCTGCTTCTTTCCCAATTCATCTTTTCTTTATTCTTCCATTATCATTGTGCAGTAGAATCATCTTACAACTAAGGTTGGTTGATTCATTTGAGTGAAGAGTGAAGAACAAAAAGGAATTCGATCGGTTGATTGAATCTTGGTCATCAAGGTTAATTCAGAATTTTTCATAAGTTTGGTGTAATTCCAACATCTGGTATATAAAGAACTGGATAAGCGATGCGTGGGACAAAAAACACGATGGCAATGACTTGTTGATAACAGGTAGTTGCAGGAAAGAGATCGAAGACTTCAAAGGTGATCTTAGCAAGGAATTCAAAAAGTCTGATTTAGGAAATAATCCATACTTCATTGGCATTGAATTCTACAAGAGGAGTAAAGGATTAATGATGTATCAAAGAAGATATGCAAGTGAAATACTCAACATTCAATAGATAAAACAAAAGGATTACAAGCAAAGTGACAAACATTGAGTAATGGCATTTCTCATCCTCATACTAAAATCAAGACTAATAGCCAAACCTATCAAGATTTGGACAACAAATAAATTTGAGAAATTAGAATCCAATGGAGTATTACCAATAAAATTCCTTAATCCAAGAAACCAAGGAAAATTCTTTCACAAAAGATAAATGAGTTTGGGAACCCCAATCTTTAACTCTATCCAATCACAAATTATTTTTTTGGCTTTATCATGCATATTTCGATTATACATGTTCCCCAACTTGATTAAACTCACCATCTTTGAAAGTAGCATTTGTTGAAAGGAAGAGAGATTCTGATTAGCAAAGAATACACTTAAATTTTGACTAAAAAACCCATTTCCATATTCCAAACCTCTTTGGAGCATTTCATCAAATACCTCGAAGACACACTTAAAATAGACTTAAATAAAAGCACAACACACATAACTGAACCAAATATAAACACAGAATAACGATAAGTAGAATAACAATAAGAGATACCCAAACACAATATCTCAGCTATTTCGAAACTTCTAGCGGTGGAGGTACTGTTAGAGGTCTTTTTCCATGTTGGCCGAAACTCTTTATTACCATTGGATGCATTTATTGAACCACAATGAATATAATCTGCTTTTATAAAATGATCCCAAATATGAGAACATCTATAATCGTTTGTGGCGTTACCTACCTCTTGACCTTTTAAGTGCTCTTTACCTTTTGAGTCTTCCTTGTAACACCCCAAATTCTACCCGAAAATATCATGCGAGAAATCAGAGTATTTTAAAAACTATCAACAAGCATTTGGGATATCACATTTACTTCATATAACAACTCATAAAGAGATACATAGCACTTTAATCTCAGAGAAGCACAAAACAACTTATAACAGCTCTTAGACAAACCAACTTCATTTTAATATGCAGCGGAATCATAACATTCGACTTTATAAACAAATCATCTTATTTAATCGGAAACAACTTCAAACATCATAGTACTTCTCATTATCCAATTTGGAACTCAACAACTAAAACATGAACAACATAGAAACAACAATATAGACAACCCCCGAGTGCTACGTATCAGAGCGACACACCAACCGGACACGATGAAGCTACAAACTTCCACAGCTATACTTGAGTACATGCTCATTTCCCATGGTAGGGGAAACATCAGCAGAAGGGGTGAGATATCAAACAGTATAAAGGAAAGTATGATAATAGATATAGCAAGATAATATCATACATAATTCACCACTTCTCAATATAAGCAATTTGCATCACGACAACAACATGGATCATATATTCCAACTTATACACATATATCATTAATACATATATATTCACAGTCTCATCATATATGTTTCATTCACGTACATCATATCTACAACACATCAATAATCAATATCAAATGAATTCAACTTCACAAACTATGCATCCACACATCATAACAATGAATCGAATGCAACTCGGTATACAAACTCGAATGCGACTCAAACTATGCATATGCATGTGGTACCAATCGGAGCTTCAGCCCCCGTCACCAATTGCCATAGTTTTCAGGCCGTCATGTTTGCCATAGTTTTCAGGCCGTCACAGAGTATGCATATGGAATGTAACTCGACAAACAAGACAACACAACATACTCATCAAAATCACATATCGTCACGAGGCATAAGCCTATATCACAATCACATTACCATTTATTCGAGGTAATTCACGTCACTATAATATTTCATCTTCACTTAGTCACAAAATCATCCTCACAAATATATACAACATCACGTATTCACAAAATCGTCACAAATATACAATTCGCATATCATCAAGATCATTACAATTATCATCATGTTTCGGCACATCGACACAATTACTCAATTTCACATATTAACACAGTCATCACAATTATCATCATAATCTACTAAACTAACGACAATTAGCTGGGATTTATACCATAAGGTTAATCACATAACAATGCACAATAATAATCATATTGGCAATCACAACATTACTTGCAACAAAGACATCCAAACCGAAATCACAATTTTTGGTCAATTCTCAAAATAATCTCAATATGCCAATATGTCAAGTAAATCAAATCGACTTTTAATCATCAACTAAATCAAGTATAAATAATGTTAATTATCAAAACAACATCATTGGCATAACAATATATTGTTCTCAACTTGAATATTCAACCAAAACACAATTACGGTCAATTTCTCAAAATAATCTAAATATGCCAATATGTCAAGTAAATCAAATTGACTTTTAATCATCAAATAAATCAAGTAGAAATAATGTGAATTATCAAAACAACATCATTGGCATAACAATATATTATTCTCAACTTGAATATTCAACAAAAACACAATTACAGTCAATTTCTCAAAATACCGTAATTTACCGATAAACCGAATAATTGGTTCAAGTCCAAATATATTCCAATCACATAGGCTTATTGGAATTAATTCAACTAATAATTTAATTATCCAATTAATAATCAAACTATATTAATTTCAATTCAACTATTATATTTCTATTCCATTATTTTCCAATTCTACAACCAAAACTCATTATTTCACTATCAATGGTTTACCCACAACAAACACAACATTCTAATACACATAGATTATCAATTGCACACAACTTATCACATTTATATCATCACATTCCAACAAATCATCAAATACCCAAAATTGCAACATAGAAGAACATGGATATCAAAGTATAGAATCAAACCCACCATAACATACTATCATACAACCCTTTAGCATGAAAGAACCCCACCCTTGGCAAATATGGACTCTTTCACCATAGCTCTAAGTTTTTCTCCAAAATAAATCCTTCAAACATAATTTGGAGACACACCTAAAAACCAGTTCGGAAATCAGCTTATCAGACGAACTTAACACCCTCAAAATCAAAATCGCTCCGGTCAGAACTTACCTCTATGAGTCAGGAACGTTGTGTCAAAACCACGCGACGATCCAACGGTTGGATTGAGAGATTCATCCGTTTTGCTAAGGTGACTCAATGCTAAAACTTGCTGCGAAAATGAGGTTTCTTCTACCTTTTCTCTTCCACCATTGTTCTCTTCCCTTTTGCCTCTTTTCTCTTCTTCCTATCTTTTCCCCCAAATGAAAATAGTAACCTCTAAAACCCTAACCTTCTCTTACTATCTCACTTATGTCAATTGGGCTTAACCCACCAATCCATCCATTATGTTTCTATCACTTAGGCCCATTTAGTTATATCTCTCTAATTACTCAATTAAGCCAAATAACACAAACACACACTCATAATTAAATACTTAAATAATTATTATATCACATAATAACTAAATAAATAAAGAATTATTAAAAATGCCAAACAATATAATTACTAAAATAATAGCGAATAAAATGGGGTGTTACATTCCTCATAAATAACCAATTGAATTTTCCACATAAATTCAAACCCAAAATACAACATACTAATTTTAGTTCTTTTGTTTTCAAAATACTTACTTAAATATAATATTAAACAAGCAATCACTCATTGCAACTAATTATTTAAAATATATTAAAATAGTCAAAAGAAAAAGAAAATAAAGTAAAAAAAATAATTCAATGGGATATACAGAGGAAAAAAACTTTACAACTCAATGCAGCGAGATATCCAAAAAAATCTAACCATAATGTGAGGACAAAATTACATAAAAAATCGTATAGAAATTCTAAGTTTTCTTTTGACTAGATAATCATATCTTGTCAACAACCATGTTAACTAACTTAATATGAAGTGATAAAGTTAGAGAATTTCTTCACCCACCTCCTAACCTTCTTGCTCACTCCTGGTGAATTTACAACACTACCCCTTGTTTCGGAAGTTCATTTTCGAAAATGTACTTTTTTTTGAAAAAAAGGTGTTTTCGGAAATGAACTTCCGAAAACGTGTTTTTTTTAATATAAAATATTGATTTCGGAGATGCATCTCCGAAATAAAGTTACATTTTCAGAAAATGTGGTGTTTCGGAAGTTCATCTCCGAACTCACCCCCCTTGGAGGAATTCGGAAATACACTTCCGAAAAAAGGTCTGGACAGAAGAAAAATAACAAACAAGAACGATTCGCTTTATTTAATCGGATGAAGACGATGGAGGAGACGCTGCAACAGGTTAGAAAGTCTTGATCCTCTAGAAATCCATACCACATTGTAACTTACCAACATAATAAACAACAACAAAAAACTTATGAGCAAACTATACTTACATCATAGTGGTGTAGATCCTTATCAGCGACTCGCAACTGAAAATGATTAGCACGAACTTGAATTTTCCTTCCCAATTTTCCTTCTGAGACGACGGAGCCGACTCTAGAGTAGCCTTCTGTTTAACTTCGGCAGTCAGGCTCTCGATGGAGATCAGAGCCGAACTCAAGGAAGCAACCGCCGCTGCGACAGATGGAACAAACGGCGCTGAAACAGATGGACGAACAACCGGAGCTGCAACAACAGACGGAGGAGAGGTAACCGGGGCCGGAGCATATGACGGAGGAGGTGGATGTCCGGAGGAAGAAGGATTGGAGGTACGTCCACCGCGAGAGCCACGGCCACCACCACCACGGCCTGATCCTACAGCATTGATGGATGATTGTTGAGAATGTGCAGGAGATGGTTGACTCCGGCGATTTTCGGGATGATTTCCTCCACCGCGGCGAGACATTGTGATGAAAGCAGTAACAAGAGATAGAAAACGTTAAAGCAAAGAAGAAGACTTAGGATCGAAAATGATTTGGGATATTTTGAAAGAAAAATGGGTGAGAAGCTTTTAAATAGGAAAGTGTTTTAGAAGTTAACCGTCTGAGAGTGGTGGGGAGAAGGAAAAGGGAACTTCGAAATTTCAAAAGGTTTTTTATTCTTTTAAATAGGGCGTGGCTGTGGAGCTTCCCAATTTTTGTTACGTAGGCTTTTAAGTAGGAAAGTGTTACCACATTTCTTAGAAGGTAACCGTCTTAGAAGGCTTACGTAGGCACATGTGTCCACATTTCTTACCTGATCAGGGGACGTCATTACAAAAAAATCAAACAAAGGGGGTGCGCTGGGAAAGTCAAAGTTCTATATTTATAATCCAGAAGATGGATAGTGTTCGCGCCGATGAAATCCAAGAATCTACATATTGAAATCAGAACAATCCAAAAACTAAGATGATAAATCCAATACAAAAACACTGTGCGATACAATCCGAAATCAGAACAAAACAAAACAAAACACGTCAAACAAAACAAAAACACGTTATTCTGCCCGACGAGCGTTACAAAATACACATCAAACAAAATAAAAACACGTTATTCTTCCCGACGAGCGAACTCCTCCGAATGAAGATAATTATACCAATCCTCATCCCACTCAGTATCAGAACCATCAGCGTTGATCACGCCTGAAGACTGAGTTTGCACGTCCGAGCCATGGACCCCCAGGGGACGAGAAGCAGAACCAGTCAAAACCTTCTTCTTCTCCTTCACCTCCTTCACCTCCTTCACCTCCTTCTTTGAAGAACCCTTTCTTCCCTTAGCGCCACCCATTCCTGCGTAAAAATGAAGAAAGAAAGGTCCATGAGACCTCCTTTTATAAAAGAAGAAAGGGACACAAACTTCAAAGAAACAAGCACAATAAACAAAGGCGTTAAAAATAAAGTACTTGCAAATTAAAACGGACACTCCCTACCCTCTCTAGAAGACGCAGTCCTGCGTGCTGGTTGATTGTCTGACATGTTCCTGTAAACAATTGAAATCGATTAATATGCGAGACAAATTAAAAAACAAAAAAATTTGAACTTCTGATACATTTCGGAAGTTCATTTCCGAAAACTGGGATGGAGGTGTTTTCGGAAATGAACTTCCGAAACACCCCTGCGATGGAGTGTTCTGCAACTTCCATGGCAGACCCCTAAACCAAACTTCAAACCAAATCAAAATGCTTCTAAACAACCTAAATACTACTAACAACCTAACCATATATCATTTATGCAATTAAAACCCTAAATAACATGCATTTGAATAATAGATCTAAAAATTTCAAAACTTACAAAGTGTTAGGATTAAGGGCTTTTGAATGTTGTTTAGCAGTGTGATTGGAGCCTTGATGCAGCTTTGGAATTCTGTTTGCACAAATTTTCGCCTTTGCCACTTTTTGTTTTGATTTAGGGTAAATGATTGGGGGAGGGGGAGTGTTTTGATAAATCTGCAGAAATCGCAGTATTTCGGAAGTGAACATCCAAAATAATGTTTTCGGAAATGAACTTCCGAAATAAGTCAATTTTTTCAAAAAAAGACGCTTTCGGAAATGAACTTCCGAAGCAGGGGTATTTTGGAATTTTCGCTGGGGGTGACCCCCATAGGGAGGTGGCTAAAGAAATTTTCTAAAGTTATACATTAAAAATGGTACAAATATTCTAATATAATTATTTTAACATTTGAAATCACTTGATATATTGATGTTTTTTTTTTCTTGTCAAAATCATAAAGAAAGTATGACCCGTTTTGATATTATTGAAGTTTTGATTCAGTAAAAAAAAAGTTTAACAATCTAATGAATATTTACAATTCTATAACATCGAATATAAGGACACCAAGGGCTTTTATAGAAAAAAATTATTTGTGCTCTTCATATATCCTGAAGTTATGAACCCATACAATAATGCTGTAAAACAATGGAACAAAATTTTAATCATATTTTATTTGATCCAATTTTTATTGACCTATTATAATAGTTTATTTAAAAACTGTTGATATGGTTCATTGATAAATATATTGATATTTTTTTCTTGTGAAAACCAAAAGGAAGGATGGATGGTTTATGTAAGAATGAAATTTTGATTATGTAAGAAAAATGGACACAACATTCTAATGAATCTTTATAATCTTGTTTTTTTTTAAAATAGGCAATCCAATATAAGGGAGTATCAGGGATACTCCACCCATATACAAGCTAGCCACTCTCTATAGCAAAGGAGGGGATTGGTGTTCCAAAAGAAAAAATTACAGACAATTGAAATCTCGCAATAGGAAGACATCCAATACCCAGACCTTGTAATTATTATTGTCTTGCATACATGGAAATTGAAAACAGAATTGTTGAATATGACATCATTCCTGTTTAGCCATAAGCACCAAGTAGTTGCGAGCCACACCACCGCGACGGTAATTCGGATATATCTGTTATGATCTTTGTGCAATTGTGGAAGAAATTTTCCAGCTTCGTCAAAGACATGTTTATATCGTTCCCTAACCAAGAATATATGCACCTCCAAACTCCACCCGTTATGATGCAACTGTCCATCAAATGCGATAAGGATTCATTTTCTATCATACATAGCGCACATACTCCGTCCACGTTTATTCCTCTCCTATGTAACAAATCCTTTGTAGGGAGTCTGTTATTGAGCAATCTCCATCCAAACAGAGCTGCTTTAGACGGTACCTTTAGGCTCCAAAGAAATCTCACCTCTTCCATCAAGTTATTATCTGTTGGCGTGGTGCTATCTTTAATGTAACCGTGGTAAAAAGAGCTCACATAATAGCTACCGTCTTTGCTAAGGCTCCACCTAAATCTTTATAATTTTGTAATATCGAATATAGTGATGCTAATGGTTTTTGTCGAAAAAAACTTCTTGACGCTCTTCATTTATTCCTCAAGTTATGAACCCGCACACTAAAGTTATACATAAATGGAATAAAATTTTGGCCATATTTTACTTGATCATAATTTTTAATGGAATAAAATTTTGGCCATATTTTACTTGATCATAATTTTTATTGATCCTTTATTTTTCTTCTTAAATTATGTGAATATCGTATGTTTTTTTTGTTGCTTTTATTTAATTGAAAAATATACCTACACCATTTACTCTGTACTTTCATTGCTTTAAAAAATTAATTAAGAACCTCATTTTTTTCATGCATTTTCTACTAGAAAATAAAATAAATGTATTGACATCAATTGGACAGTAACAACAATACATGTTTTCCTTAAAAGCATAACTGATTTGGTGTTTTTATTGAATATTATTCTACAGGTAATTATTTAGTAATTACCTCTAGAAGATACTTCTCATTTTTAAAGAACAAAATCTCTTATGTTTCTAAATAAAACAAAAATACTTCTCATTTGTCTAATTGATACCAATACATTTATTTTTATTTTCCCGTTGAGAAAAAAATGAAGTTTTAAATAATTTTTTAAGGTTGTGAAAAATAAAGTAAATGGTAATGGAAGATTTTTTAATTAAATAAAACCAAAAATCATACTCACATAGTTTAAATAGAAAAATAAAGGATCAACAAAAATTATGATAAAATAAGGAAAATTCTTTGGCCACCTCCCAACCTTCTAGGTCACCTCTGGTGAAAAATCCAAACTACCCCTGACTTCGGAAATACAAGAAAAAGGTGTTTTCGGAGATGCATCTCCGAAAGCGCCATTTTTTTTGAAAAAAAGGTGATCTACATCTGGATCTAGGAGTCGGCTGGCTCGGGTATCTTCTTCCCGCCAGCGAGAGGAGGAGGAGGAGGAGGAGGAGGTGGCAGTGCCATACCACGAGGCGGAGGGGGTACCGGATGTTGACCCTCCACTCGGGGAGGAGGATGAGCAGGAGGACAGCTACCCGGGAGGGCCCATTGACACTTCCGTGCTGATTACCTACCACGATCACGTCGCTCGGCGTATCTGGGAGGGAGAGGTATTTTTTATAATTTGCCCGACTACATTATTTAACCGTTTATAATTTAGACGTTTATTCGATATTTTCTTAACGGTCTATTTAACATACGCTTTTATTTGTTTTTTTTGTAACAGGAGAGAGAGCCGTTAAAAATGGTGAACCACGCCCGGAAGATTTTCAGTCTGTTTAAACCGACTGCTGAGTGGTTTAACGACTCGGTGAGAGCTTCAGGGCTTAGTGGGCTCTGCATGACGGGGTACACCACCATCAGCCACGACATGCAGGGGGCCTTTGTGGAGCGCTGGCACAAGGAGACGTCTTCTTTCCAATTGCCGGTTGGGGAGATGACGATCACCTTGCATGACGTGCAGTGTCTTCTCCACCTGCCGATCAGGGGTCCGCTGTTGACCCACTCCCGGATCCAGAGGGTCGAAGCCAGTCAGTGGATGGCGCTCTATTTGGGCATGGAGCCCGAAGCTGCTGACTACGAGTGCATCACGACATTTGGGCCTCATATCCGGTTCACCACACTGAGCCGCTATTTCGAGCACCACCTGGACGCGGCGGCCGATGCCGGGGAGGCGGGTGACGAGCTATTTACACAGTATCACCGTGGCTGCGCTCTCCGGTGCTGGTACATGCATGTGGTAGGCGCTGCAGTCTTTGTGGACAAGAGTGCAAGGTACGTCGACGTGACCTACCTCCGCTACTTCATGGACCTGACTACCGTTCACCAGTGGAACTAGGGGCAGCTACTCTGGAATATCTATACCAGAAGCTGAATGATGCCTCCAACTGGAGGACGAGGTAGTTGACCGGATCCTGCACACTACTTACGATACGTTTCATTTTAATTGTTTCGTATTTATTTATGTTTCGTATTTACTTATGTTTTGTATTTATTTATGTTTCGTATTTACTTACGGTACGTTACATTATCGTGTTTGTGTTTCAGAGCTGGATCATCTCCTACTTCTCCCGCATCCACGGCTTCCACATCGATCCTGCGTACGTTGACACCATGCCCAGGGCTGCCAGATACGTTCTCCAGAGGGGGAACAATGCGGTGGGACCATACCGTGGGTACTTGGACCGCACGATGCACGATGACGTCACATGGAGGCCGTTCAGCGACTACACTCAAATTGTCCCCTTTGACGGCATATCTCTATATTCTGGCTGGTTGGCATACGGGACTACCATCATGGTCCGATATCTCCCTGAGCGGTGCATGCGTCAGTTCGGATTTGTGCAGATGATACCAAGGTCACCTTTTGAGGCTGCTCCCGTGTTGCACCCCAAAATTTGCCCTCTTTATTTGAGATATAAGTTAATAATGACGTTTATTTCATCATTAAAAATTGAAGAAAATCAATAAAGAGGTTCCGTGGGTTTAAGAAGGTATAGGGTGAAATATGGTTTAAATAGTGGAAATACGAGAAAATTCACAAGTCCTATTTGGAAGGTGATATGAGCTAAGTTCCCGCGAAGCCCCAACCGTTTCGACGATATCTACAATTTTCGTTTTCAGCTCGGAAGCCAATTCTTTGAGGAAGGTTGTCAGATTTGCAAATTACTTGAGGTTTCACAGTGAAAAACGGTGCTGAATGTAGGGTTTCGGATCTCAGAAAAGTCATATCTCACAATCCGCTCGTCGGATTCGCTTGAAAATCTAACTAGAGCTCCGTACCATCATTACCAAGATTTCATATGTTCGGACCGAAGGCCAATTATGCACGGAAAACTCCCAGAATTTTAAGGATCGTCGCATTGTTTCGGTAAGAAGTGTGTTTTCGAGTATGTCGCGCCGAGTTCGAAAATTCATAACTCCTTCGATTTTTATCGTATGAAGTCCATTCCGGCGGCATTATCTTGGAAATTTCGTTAGCTTCGATTCTTCGTCACACATGCCTGTTCAGATTCTGAGCCGAAGATAGGGTTTTATCGAGTTCTTTGAGCGGTACTCACAAAATTCTGCACAGTCGCGCCAGATGAACCGATGTTTCTCGTCACTCAAACGGGCGTATTTTCTTCATCGCTGACCGGATTGAGGTGATTCTTGCGGCAATGAGTCAAAAATTTGGTCATCTTCACAGTGGCATTGGTTTCGTTCCGGAATTCAGAGCCGAACCAAGTTTCCTTAAAAACGAGCTAAAGTAAGACGCACCGAGGGCAATTTGGACATTTCGCGTTGACAATATATAAACATTTTGCTCTTCACAAATCAAAGGGGACTCTCTTTATTTCAATTCACCAACAATTCAAAAACACTTTCTCTCAATTCTCTCTCATTTCTCTTGAATCAAAACTACAAATCACATAGAACTTTCATCAATATTCATCAATTTTCTTCAAGAATCAAGAACAACATGGATTGAAGATCAAGGTTTCAAGTTCGAATCTCTCCTTCCTCTTCTTGATCTTGCGCGCCACTCTCCTCTTCCCTTGGGATTTGCTTTTCGACTTCGCTTTTGTGTTCGCGTTCGTGTTGTGTTCGTGTTCGCGCGTTGATTTAGATCTCCATCCGGTAAGCTTTCGGATCTTGAATTAAGTGCTTAATTGTTGATCGTTATGTGGATTCGAATCTAGATTCATATTTTGTTGTTGATTGATGATGATTGATCGGTGAATTTGCATGTGGATTGATAGAATTGATAGTGATTTGATGAGATCTAATAATTGTTGCATGTGATTAATGATCATTGTTGATGAATTGTGACATTCGCGCTTCGGATCCGTGATTTTGTTGATGATTGTGTGTGCTTAATTGTTAAAATTCATATAGATGACTTGTGTCGCACTTAAGGTGTTTGTACAAATGCATGCGGTGAATTTTTGCTTGATAATGTGCCTTGCTTGATGCTTAAGTCATGATTTGAATATGTTGTGTAGCTTGGTCACTATCGCATGTGCAAATACTTGTTGCCATTGTTGCATTTATGTAATTGTTGGTGATGATATTTGAATTGTGGTTTAGCTTGACGCGTCGCACTTTGCTCGATTTGTGGTTATTTGGCCTAATTGACTTGTGGATTCATGACTATCCTTCGCCAAGATGCTACATTGTGCCTACTCATTGAGAGCGATACATTTTTTGGCTTGTGCTTAATCATCGAAATGGATATATGTTTGGTTTTGTTGCCTTGGTGCTTAAGGATTGTTCACTGATTGCTAATAGCATGCCTCATATGATATTCGGTTTACATATTCTCATATGCCATCGATTGTTGCCTTGATATCGTGCCTTGTTTCCATGGGTGTTTCATTGTGTTTTGAATGTGTTTTGATGGATTTTCATGATGCTTGCAAGTTGGTTTTGTTTCAAGTTGGATGAAATTGGTTCCTAAACATAAAAAATAGCAAAAAAGTGTTTTTCTACAGCAGAACCCGGTTCCTAACATGGAGGAACCGGTTCCCAGATGTTTCGTTGGTGTTTGGCGTTGTTTTATGGACCAGGAACCGGGTTGTCCATTCCAGGAACCGGTTCCCCTGTGTGTTTTTTTTCCTAACTTCTATCTTTCATAACTTTTTGCTCGTAACTTCGATTTGCACGTTCTTTATATCGTCGGAAAGCTTATGAGATGTACTATCTAGCTAGATACTTGGTTTTCATTAATTTGTAGATCATTAATGTTTGATTTATCTTTGATGTTTCATAGTCCATTTCCTGTTTACATTACTTGCCCGTTTCTTGTGGTTTATAGCAATAACGCAATTCCGATTGCGATGTTTGTTATCTCTAACTTGTGTGCTAGTGTGCAAGGCTTTTGGATAGTCACCGATCGACGCTCATTGCTTAAGTATTCCGCTTTACTTGCGGAACACGATTTCCTTCATTCGTATTGTGTTCTCATCTTGGAGACATGTTCCTATTACTTTATATTTGCTTGTTTGGTTTGCTTGTTCCTCTTGCAGGTGTATTGTGATTATGCTCGACGTGCGTGTCGACCTTTGTGTGCTTTCATAGCTAATCGGTGTGCTGACTATTTGCTTTTGCTTTGCTAGCTCGCTCGCGGGATTCTAGTTTCCTTGCTCTCTTCGCTTTAGTTTACGGATCATCATCCGTTCGGTATTGATCCCGTTTCATTTTATTTTTCTCGCACTTTATCGCTTTCTCGCATCATCCTTTAACATGAGAAGTAGGACTTAGACATGCATCTGGCCAAGCCCTCGAAAGAGGCTCTATTTTTGTTGGTGTGTTTACATTTGTGCTTTGCGGCAGGGAGTCACGGTGTAATAAGTCCTATATGGCACTCTGTTAAGTCCTCATGGAAGGCATGAGGAAAAGGTTAGCAATCAACCCCCGCCTAGTCTCATCGAGTCTGTTCAGTATGCGCACGCTACGCGTTGCTCGCTTCCGAACTTGCACAAGATCTTGTTATCGAGTATGTCAGGAAAAGGGTTCATGCAGCCGGACCCCCGCCTTTCCTATAGCTCGCGTCGCTCGACGTTGATGCTCGGTGTACGCACGCACCGTTTTCCTTTACGATCCGTGACGGCTTGGTTGCTGAGAGGGACTCGCTCCTCTTGTCTATGGCCCGATCATTTTCGCGAGGTCTAATGCTTGGTTGACTTGGGTTAAGCTGCTCCCCTTGGCTATGGCGGGACTGCCTTTCCACCATTCGGCCAGTGCCGTTGGTTTGTTTGCTTTACGAGCGGAGCTCGTTTGTGTGATATTATTGTTTGCTTTCCCTTTTCCCTCGTAGGTTTCTAGTTTAGTTTAGACTTGTACCCTTTGTATGATAACATTAGGTAGCAAGCTTTCCCCCTTAGCTTAGGTCTTCCTCATGCATTCTTTAAAACACAAACCACACTCTTTGATTTTCTTTTCTTAAGAGCTTGTTATTTCCGCTCCATTCCCAGCATAAGTTCTAAAGGTCGAGCAGCGGAGTGCGAATGTAACTCGTTCACCTAAAAAACACAAAACAAACAAAAATTAGTTAGCCGAGCTACGGTACCTCTGATTCTGCAAAATGGATACGTAGGCAGCGGGGTAGGGCCCGTGCGAGTATAACTCTTTCGTTTCCCTACATTTTGCATGTATTTTAGTCCAGATTAGCGCAGTTTGTTTACACACCCATAGATTTAGACACAGGCGTGGATACCATCGAGTACGATGGGCGTGAGGGGTGCTAACACCTTCCCCTCGCGTAACCGACTCCCTTACCCTTTTTCTCTGGTCGTGAGACCGTTGTTTTGTTTTGTGGTTTGCTGGCATTCCCTTCCTTATCAGGATAAATATGTTAGTGGCGACTCTGTTAATTTTCGCGGTAGCGACAGGTGGCGGCTCTGCTGAGGACGTCTCGACCTATTGCGGGTCCGGACTCAGCGAGTCGATCCTAACCCTTGTGTGTTTATCTTGGGGTGCTTTACTGCTTTGCATATTTACCTGTTTGCATTGCATTCTATGTGCGCTTTTACTTTTCTGCATCATATTCTGGACTGTCTGGATTTCTATCTGTGGGTGGGTGTTTCAAGAGGTAAAAGGCCCAATACCCAGGCTATGAGTGATACCATAGGAACTAGGAATAGAGTGGCCGTGACGGACAGAAGGCGTATGCCTGATTGATCTGATCACGTATCCACGGGCAGAGCTTGGTGGAATGAGGCAATATCGTATGATAACGCCTACATTCGATCCTCTGTTGGCTTTTCGACCTACCTTGGCCTAGATTTACCCGTGAGTGGGGCGGGAATCAATCATTGCTTAACAGGTACATTGATGGTGACTTCGGTTCTTATTCGAGGGTTACCGTGGTTCTTGTTCGAGGGTTACTTTGGTTCTCGTTCGAGTGGTTCCATTTCCGTGATGGTGACTATGGTTTTGATTCTACTAGTTATGTTCCGTGATCTATGGGGTGTTCTGAAATGGTGCCGAACCTTTGAACCTGGGCCGTGTAACTTTGAGGAAATCCAGACATGTCCGGTGGGAGACATCCACCACTTTGCATCATTGCATATTTACTTTCCAAAAAATGATGTACAAAAAATAACTAGCATACGTGTTCCTTCCATTTCCAAGGAATCATATCTTTAAGCCTCGTGTCGAGCTCTTCTATCTTTTGCTATCTAAGAAATCAAAACATGAGGATTCCTTGGAAATCGAATGAACATGGCATTGCACGCATATCATGCATCTCATACATTTCATGCATAACAGGTGTTCAGAATGGAGGATTTCTTATTCAGACTTGGTACTCTCACCAGACTCAGAGATTTGACTTGTTACTATTGTTTGTTCAAAGATCAGTCATGAGACAACTTTGTGGGGTGATCAAGAGGAAGGCTTAGTTGGGATTCTTTTTGAAGACTTGTCTTATGCTCATTTGCTTCCATTCTTGCTTTATTTGCAACTGGTTAAGCTCCGTATTGTGTGGATGTCTACATATTCTCTACTTGATGATGATGACACTAGGTGTGAGTTCTATTCTGGGAAACTTGGTCGTGATGTTAGTATCTACAAGTCTTTGAAGTTGCTTGGGGCTCCCACACGAGGGATAAGCAAGACACTGTCTATATTGAGTATTGCACCATTTGCATTGCTCGAATCCCTAAAGCACTTACAAAATTCCATGTGACTTGGCCAGAATTCTCCGACTCAGAATGGGGCACCGGATAATGATGTATCTTCCAAGGATGTAGAAGAATTGTTGAGAATCATCAGGAAATTTGATTACAAAGTTGTTGAGCAATTGGGTCAGACCCAGTCAAAGATTTCTATCTTGCAGTTGTTGATGTGTTCGGAGGTTCATAGAGATGCTCTCTTAAGAATTCTAAATGGTGCTTACGTCCCGCATGAAATATCTGTGAATCAGGTAGAGGCGGTAGCCAATAATATCTCCGCTGGGAACGGTTTGGGATTTACGGATCGTGATCTTCCTCCAGAAGGGAGAAACCATAACAAGGCTTTGCATATTTCGATTGAGTGTAAGGGGACGACCTTGTCCCATGTTTTGGTTGATACCGGGTCTTCTTTAAACGTGCTCCCCAAATCAACTCTAATGAGAATTGACTATGCTGGTGTGGAGTTAAGGCCTAGTGAGTTGGTAGTGCGCGCCTTTGACGGTTCAAGGAGGTCTGTATTCGGAGTGGTAGATCTACCAATCCAAGTGGGTCCTCAGATATTTACCACAACCTTTTACGTAATGGATATTCAACCTGCTTACTGTTGTCTGTTGGGACGACCGTGGATTCACAAGACTGGTGCTGTGACATCCACTCTTCATCAGAAGTTGAAGTATCCGGTTGACGGTAAAGTGGTGACAGTTTGTGGTGAAGAAGATTATATCGTGAGTCACTTGTCCTCTTTCCGATATGTAGAGATCGAAGGTGAGATACATGAGACGCCATTCCAAGCGTTTGAAGCTGTAAATGCGATGAGAACTCCTCTTTATGAGATAACGAAGCCAGACACGGTTATGTCTTCCCTGAGAGATGCGCTGGTTGTTGTTGAGGCTGGAAAAATGGAAGGTTGGGGGCAAGTAATTGACGTACGTCCCAAGTTTGACAAGAATGGTCTGGGTTTCAATCCTGGAAGGCAAAATGCATCGCCAAAGCCTAATATCCTTAGCCCGATCAAGTTTATAAGTGGGGGTATCATTCAAGATGGTCGGGTTAACGCCATTGTCAATGGTGAAGAAGTGGATAGTGAGTGTGACTTTGATAGCTGGATTCGACCGAGTGGTCTTGGAGAGAAGATCAACAATTGGACAATTGAAGATGTCATCCAAGTTACACAAGCTCAGGAGTAAATTCCTTGTTTTTACTTTTCTTATCATGACATAATTCCTACGCTCTGCCCAAGGCGTAGTGAATCATTTGTAGGGCCATGCAGTTTGCATTTTCAAAGTTAATCATGAAATAAAAGGACGTTTTTGCATTCAAATGTTTTGCTCTTTGTCTTTCTTTTTAACTTTTTCCTTTAAATGGCGATGTTTTTGCACACACTTGCACATATCTTAATAAAAATAAAACTAAAATAAAAACATCAATCATGCAGATGTTCTACTACCACGGATTCCATTGATAACAGTTCCGCTATTGCTTATTATGATTTTGACAATCCGATCTACCAAGCCGAGGAGGAAGCTTATGAAGATTGTGATCTCCCCGACGAGTTGGCCAGATTGTTGAAATAGGAAGAAAAGAAAGCGATTCAGCCGCATCAGGAGGTAATTGAGATGGTAAATGTTGGTACAAAAGAGCAAGTCCGGGAAGTCAAGATAGGGGCTGCGCTTGAGAATAGTGTGAAGCAGAGGCTTATTTCTATGTTGAAAGAGTATGCGAATATCTTTGCTTGGTCCTATGAGGACATGTCAGGTCTTGATATAGATATTGTGGTACACCGTCTACCTCTCAAAGAAGATAGTCCTCCTGTCAAGCAGAAGCTTCGAAGGACTCGTCCATATATGTCTGAGAAGATTAAGAAAGAGGTTGAGAAACAATTTTATGTTGGCTTTCTGCAAGTTGTGAATTACCCGCCGTGGGTTGCGAATATTGTTCATGTGCCTAAGAAGGACGGAAAGGTCAGGATGTGTGTTGACTATAGAGATCTGAATAGGGCGAGTCCGAAAGATGGTTTTCCTCTTCCCCACATTGATGTGTTGGTGGATAATACTGCTCCTTTTAAGGTGTTTTCTTTCATGGATAGCTTCTCTGGGTATAATCAGATCAAAATGGCACCCGAAGACATGGAGAAAACAACATTTATCACACCATGGGGAACTTTCTGCTATAAACTCATGCCTTTTGGGTTGAAAAACGCAGGGGCAACGTATCAGCATGCCATGGTGACTCTTTTTCACGACATGATTCACAAAGAGATTGAAGTGTATGTCGATGACATGATTGCAAAGTCTGACACAGAAGAAGAGCACTTGGTTCACTTGCATAAGTTGTTTGAAAGGCTTCGGGAATTCAGACTTAGGTTGAATCCAAACAAATGCACTTTCGGAGTGCGATCGGGAAAGCTATTGGGCTTTGTTGTAAGTGGAAAAGGTATCGAGGTTGATCCTGCAAAAATAAAAGCTATACAAGAGATGCCTGAGCCGAGAACAGAAAAAGAGGTTCATGGTTTCCTAGGGAGGCTGAACTACATTGCTAGATTCATCTCTCATCTTACGGCCACTTGTGAACCAATATTCAAATTGCTAAGAAAAGATCAGACGGCCAGGTGGAATAATGTTTGTCAAAAAGCATTCGAAAAAGTGAAAGAGTATCTGCAGGAACCTCCGATACTAATGCCTCCAGTTCCAGGAAGGCCTTTGATTATGTACCTTACGGTTCTTGAAAATTCAATGGGATGTGTGCTGGGTCAACATGACGAGTCTGGCCGAAAAGAGCACGCAATATACTACCTTAGCAAAAAGTTTACCAACTGTGAATCCCGATACTCACTGCTCGAGAAAACTTGCTATGCTTTGGTGTGGGCTGCTCGCCGGCTGAGGCAGTATATGTTGGTTCACACCACCTTATTGATTTCCAAGATGGATCCTATCAAGTATGTCTTTGAGAGGCCCGCTCTTTCCGGAAGAGTAGCCAGGTGGCAAATGATCTTGACTGAATATGATATCCAGTATACTACCTAGAAATCCATCAAAGGTAGTGTGTTGGCAGATTATCTTGCGCATCAGCCGGTCGAAGATTATGAACCGATGAAGTTTGAATTCCCCGATGAGGATGTTCTGTACATCAGAGATTGTAACATTCCCGGACCAGAGGAAGGACCCGAACCAGGATCGCGATGGACGCTCCTGTTCGATGGTGCCTCTAATGCACTCGGGAATGGTGTTGGAGCTGTGATTACTTCTCCTTCAGGTTTTCATATTTCGTTTACAGCCAGAATTTGTTTTGATTGCACTAATAACATGGCTGAGTATGAAGCTTGCATCTATGGTATCGAAGCTGCGATCGATTTGCGGATCAAGTACTTGAAAGTTTACGGGGATTCCAATCTTGTCATTAGCCAGATCAATGGAGATTGGGAAACTCGCCATCAGAATCTAATTCCATACAGGGAGCACGTGATGAGACTTATTCCGTACTTTGATGAGATCACATTCGAGTATATTTCTAGAGAAGAGAACAATCTTGTTGATGCTCTCGCTACTTTGGCTTCCATGTTAAAAGTGAAATGGGCCAATGAAGCGCCTAATATCACCATCAACAGGTTGGATGAGCCAGCATTTTGCTTTGAGGCTGATGTTGAATTAGACGGAAATCCCTGGTATCATGATATTAAAAAGTTCCTCGAAACTCAAGAGTATCCTCCCGAAGCGTCGGTGACTGATAAGAAGTTTTTTAGAAGGTTCGCAGCTAAGTTCTACCTCAACGGTGGGGTCTTGTGCAAGAGGCATCATGACGGTGTGTTGCTCCGATGTGTTGTGAAAGAAGAAGCTTCGAAAATCATCGAAGAAATGCACGAAGGCGAGTTTGGTACCCATTCAAGTGGGCATACAATGGCTAAGAAGATCTTGAGGGCTGGTTACTATTGGTCCGCTATGGAAACTGATTGTCATAACCATGTCAGAATTTGTCACAAGTGCCAGATCTATGCTGACAAAGTGCACGTGCCGCCTGTGCCTTTGAATGTCTTGACTTCTCCGTGGCCTTTTGCAATGTGGGGCATTGACATGATTGGAGAAATTAAGCCTACTGCTTCTAATGGATATCGCTTCATTTTGGTTGCCATCGATTACTTCACCAAGTGGGTTGAAGCCGCATCTTATGCGAATGTTACCAAGCAAGTGATTACTCGCTTTATCAAGCACAACATAATCTGTCGTTATGGGATTCCTGAGAAGATCATTACTGATAATGGATCGAATCTCAATAACAAGATGATGAAGGAGCTTTATGAGTCCTTCAAGCTCAAGCATCATAATTCTTCTCCGTATCGTCCAAAGATGAATGGCGCGGTCGAGGCAGCTAATAAGAACATTAAGAAGATTGTGCAGAAGATGGTAGTGACTTACCGAGATTGGCATGAGATGTTACCTTTTTCCTTGCATGGCTACCGCACTTCTGTGCGTACATCAACTTGGGCAACTCCTTTCTCGCTTGTTTATGGTATGGAAGCGGTATTGCCAGTTGAAGTTGAGATTCCTTCCCTGAGGATTATGAAAGACGTCGAGCTTGACGAGTCAGAATGGGTACAGAATCGGATGGATCAGTTGAACCTCATTGATGAGAAACGCTTAGCGGCTATTGGTCATGGTCAGGTGTAACAAAGGAAGACGAGAAAAGCTTTTGACAAGCGGGTGCGACCCCAAAGCTATAAACCAGGGGATCTGGTGCTCAAAAGAATTATCCTTCCTCAGGGTGATCCTCGAGGCAAGTGGACTCCGACGTATGAAGGCCCCTTTGTTGTGCAGAAAGTATTCTCTGGAGGTGCCATGATGCTTGCAACGATGGATGGCGAGAACTTTCCACACCCTGTGAACGCAGATGTAGTAAAAAAATACTTCGCATAGACCTGATAAAAAAAAGAAAAAAAAAGAAAAAAATGAAAAAAAAGAAAAAAGAAAAGAAAATGAATCAGGCAAAAGAATGAAAAAGAAACAAATATACCCGCTATGTTGAAAACCCGAAAGGGCGGCTTAGACAAAAAAGGGATAAAAGCGAATGACTACATCTCGCATGCCACCTTGGCAATCACTCTTCATACATGCTTAGGGCTCCCGACCGAGGGATAAGAAAGACTCCGTGCTCTTGAGTTTGCACCTGGCAGCTCAAATCCCTAAAGCATTCACAAATTCCAATCACTTTGTTTAGGGCTCCCGACCGAGGGATAAGCAAGACTCCGTGTTCTTGAGTTTGCACCTGGCAGCTCAAATCCCTAAAGAATTTACCAAACCCCGTCGGGTCCACAAGTTCGGTGACGTTATCAGATCGGGCAGTGATCAATCCTAATGAGTACGGTCTTCCAAAGCAAGGAGATGAGAACGTCGAGGTTATAAAAGTGATAGCGGGATCAAAATCAATGGATACCCATTTCACATTGCCATTTCTCTTGTATTCAATAAATGTGTGGTTACCTGTTACTAGGAACTACTTCTGAATGTGTTCGCTCTTTTACGAGCATTCTGTTCGCAATTAATAAAAACCTTTTTAGCTCAAAAGCCGTTTTCTTTTACTGTTTTGTTTGCATAAAACGTCCTGAGTTTATGTTAAACTTTGCATATGAAAACTGCATTGCTTTTACAATACATGATTAGAAATGATAAAGCCTTTTAATGTACTTCGAAGTCTTGTGTAACCAGGATGGCAGGCCAAGATGCCATGCTATATCCTGGGGCATTTTTCATTTGTTTGTCTCGCAGGTACGTCCTTGCAAGCGCTTCGCATCAGCATATTGACGGACCTAGCTATGAGAGATTCTCACTCCCCAGCCGAGTGCTTCCTAAATGAGAGATTCACATTCCCCAGCTGAGTATATCTGGATGATACTTTCTTTGTTCCAAGATTCTCATATCCTCATCAAAGCACATCTTAATGCATTCTCTATGCTCCAAAAGCCTCATTCCCCCGCAGAATGTCTTCTCCCCAGTTGAGTCATGATTGGATGGTATCTAATTCCCCGGCAAGCTCTTAATGAGGTTCCTTGACCGAGTTCCTCATTCTCCCCAGTAGAGCGTTTCTCTCCCCAACAGATTGACCTGTTTTTCCCAGGAGAGTCATCTTATTCCCCGGTGGAGTTGCCTTAACAAAAGGTTCTTATGCTAAGTTCCTTATCCCCAGCGAATCTCTCATATCCCTAGCAGATTGTTGTGCAGAAGTATCCATCTTCCCCACTGAGTTTCTTTCCTCAGTAAAGATTCACATGCATCCTCAGCAGAATCTATGTCCATCCAGGATTTCCCCAGCGGAATGCGTCCTATACAAGCAAGTTGGTCACTCCCCATCAGAGTTGTCTTCATGACTTGCCCTAATCTTCACATCCCCAAGGTGTCGAGAATTTGCTTCTCCAATGAAGTTGCCTGGGTATCCCCAAGCAGGATTTATTCCCCAAAGAGAGCTCGCATCCAGATTTGATCATCTCCAGCAGATTTCTGATCCATCTTTGCCAGGTTGCAGTTTGTGACCCTTGGTCACTCATCTTGTCCTCCCCGTAGAGTTTTGTATTCTCTCCAGGACTTCTTCAGCAATTCAGTGCTCCTCCGTTGTCTCCCTAAGCAACGTTCAAATCATGCATCATTCACATTACATTCTCTAAGCAAGTAGCGTCTTCCTTCTCGGGTGCGTTATTCTATAAACATTCATACATGCATCATGCATAAATCATATCATATCTGTCTCTTTTTGCAGGAAAGTTATCCAGATTCAAATGCTCCCCAGAGAGCAATGTTCGCCTAACCATTACAGGCGTTATCCTGATATTGAGATCAGAAGAGGATTGTCAATTCATCCGTTGAAGACATTCCGTTCCTGGCGCATACAGTTCGGATGAGATATCTGTCCTTATTATTGATATTCAGATCAGTTGAAGGGATCGCTTCCGGATCTTCCAAGATCTTCCTGAGGAGCCAGCCACTGATATCTAGATCAGATGGAGATGTCTGCCTGGTTGACTTTGTCATTTAGAAGAGGATTGTTCTACTTATTTTCTGGCGTAGCTCAGATCAGTTCAAAGACATTCCTATTCCCGATGCCCCCAGATCGGTGGAAGATATTTGTTCCTATCCTGATATCCAGCTCAGTTGAAGGAACCGCCTCCTGTAACACCCGTATAATTTTAATATTAATTTAATTGGATTATTGAATTAATAATTAGAATTATTAGGGATTTTGTGAAAATAATGATTAAATGATGGTTTATGGCATTTGGGTCATATGAGTAATTAGTAAAAGAGGGAGGGTGGTTTTATAATCCTTTTTACTAAAATATTATTATTTTCATAATTGGGATTTGGGAAGAAGAAAGAACGTGAAAGAGCAAAGGGACTGAGAACACGAAGAGCTGAAGGAGATCTGTAGAGGGAGAGACCAAAGATCAAGAACAAGTATCTGAGGTAAGGGGGGACTCTCCATTTAATCTCTATTATCGTGTTATGAGTAGTAATGTTGATTAGGGATATTGTTTGGTTGATTGATTCTAATTTCTGAAATATTCATCTGTGTTCATTATTTGGGTTTGAACTGTAATCCCTAACAATTGATAGATTTAGGGTATGATGAATAGAATTGGTTAGAGAATCATATGCTATTGTTTGTGGATGAATTCGTACACTGTTAGATGCATTTTTTCTGGTTTTTGGACTCAATTTCGTAGACTGGTATGAGTGGGAACGAATGGGTTTTTGGACTGTGTCGAATTCTGCAGGTTACTGGGCATTTTCTGGTGTTTCGCGTATGAAACAGTGCCATACGCGTATGGCATGAGGCTGATACGCGTATGGGGGACACTCCCAAGGGGCTATACGCGTATGATACGCAGTTGCCCTGTCCCAAGAACCATGTACTGGTGTGTTGCGTATGAGAGCGTATGAGGATGCTCATACGCGTATGGGAATAATTAAAGAGGAAAATTATTCTGGTGATACGCGTATGGCAAGGCTAATACGCGTATGGAATTTTGGAAAGAGGAAAATGACTCTGGTGATACGCGTATGGAGAGCTGATACGCGTATGGGATGGTTTACAGGCTATTTTGTGTTCTGGTAAATTGCGTATGATACGCGTATGAGGCAGGGTGATACGCGTATGGACGCGTATGGACCATATGATACGCGTATGGCGTGCTGTGTGTGAAATTTCTGTTTTGTGATTTTTCTGGAAAGTTCGATGATGTGTAACTTTCTGTTGGTATGTTTATTTGTGTACTGTTTAGTACTGTGTAAACCTTGTGATGTGATTCTGTGGTTTACTGATGATTGAATATGTTGAATGATGTGATATATATATGAACATGCTTGTTGTTGATAATGGTGATGATGGAATGAGTATAGTTGATGCTACTCATAGATTGGTAATGATGAAAGTATGTTATATATATATGTTACATGCATTCATAAACATGAGTTGAATCCTATATGATGAGAGGATTCATCGAGGGGCAGAATTCCCATTGTGTGGAATTCGTGCTGGCAGGGCCGTTTCTGAATTGATGATAGATCGGTCGGTGGATGATTCCACTGGTGATAATTGGTACCACATGCATAGTGTCAGTTTCATACATGTGCATGATTTGTTATAATATGATCGTATATGTTATGTGATGATTGTCTGTTTATCTGGGGATATATGAATGGTGATTGTCTGAATATGAAACGATTGGGTGAATGATATAACTATGATATGTTATTATTTATGATGTGATAACATTGGTTAACTGTGATGAGACTCACCCTTACTTGTTGTCATTTTTCAGATTGAGGATAGCGGCGCGACTTGGTGAGGATTAGCTCATAAGTCGGTTGTTAGTTATAGTGTCGGTGTCATGCTCTGGTAGATGTAACACTGGGAACACGTTTGTCTTTGAGTTGGTTATAACTCTATTTGGTTGTTAATTGAGTCAGATACATTATGAGGAATGTTGACTCTGTGTGTTTTCAATTCCGCTGTGTAAAACATGATTTATTTAATGTGTTATAATTTCAGTTGTTTTCAGTGAATGCATGACTATACTGACGTGGTGTTTTATTATTTATGAATTGTGATACCCCTTGCATGCTTACTCTGATTTAATAATTATTATTTGCCGCGGGTTATTAGAGGGGTGTTACAATAGTGGTATCAGAGCATAGTCGGTCGTTGTGACCAGAGTCTTGTGTCAGTCTTTTGTGTATGCGACTAATACGGGTTATTGTCGATACTTTTGTTCTGACTGGGTTATTTGTGGTTAAGCAGAACAATGGCTGGAAGAGGAAGAAACGATGATGCACTCGCTGAGGCTCTGGGCATGATTGCTGGTGTGCTTGGAGGAGGGACTGTAGGAGCAGGGATTGGTGCTGATAGGCAACTGGGGAATTTTCAGAGAAACAATCCTCCAATGTTCAAAGGCACGCATGATCCAGAGGGTGCTCAGAAATGGCTCAAGGAGGTCGAGAGGATTTTCCGAGTCATTGACTGTGCTGAGAACCTTAAGGTGAGGTTTGGCACTCACATGTTATCTGAGGAAGCTGACGACTGGTGGTTGTCAACTAAGGCTGAGCTGGATGCTGGTGATACGGCAATTACCTGGACTGTATTCAGGAGAGAATTTCTGAGGAGGTATTTTCCTGAGGATGTCAGGGGAAGAAAAGAAGTTGAATTTCTGGCACTGGTGCAAGGCAATATGTCGGTGCCGGAGTATGCTGCCAAGTTTGTGGAATTGGCAAGGTACTATGTGCACTATAATGAGGACGAAGCCAGTGAGTTCTCGAAATGTGTCAAATTTGAGAATGGTCTTCGTGACGAGATCAAGCAAGGTATCAGGTACCAGAGAATCCGGAAGTTTGTTGACCTGGTGGATTGTAGCAGGATTTTTGAGGAAGATAATATCAAGCTGAAGTCATCTCACTCTCGCGAGTTGGTTGACAGAAAGGGTAAGAAGCCTATGGATAGAGGTAAGCCATATGGTAGGGGTAAACATGTGGATTGGAAGAAACCCAGTGGGGGAGATTCCAGTGCCCGTATCAGGTGTTACAATTGTGGCGAGATGGGACATCGTAGGAATGAATGCAAGGTTGATCAGAGGAAGTGTTACAAGTGTGACCAAGTGGGTCATATTGCGGCTGACTGCAAGAAAAGGATTGTGACTTGTTTCAACTGTGGAGAAGAAGGTCACATCAGTCCTAATTGTCCTAAGCCAAAGAAGAACCAGTCAGGAGGAAAGGTTTTTGCTTTGACCGGATCAGAAACTACTCCAGAGGACAGGTTGATTAAAGGTACGTGTTTCATTCATGGCACACCTTTAGTTGCAATTATTGATACTGGGGCAACTCATTCTTTTATTTCTTTGGATTGTGCTATGAGATTGAATCTAGAGATATCTGATATAAATGGAAGTATGGTTATTGACACTCCTGCGTCGGGTTCAGTAACTACTTCGTCTGCATGCTTGAATTGTCCGGTTGACATTTTTGGTAGAGAATTCGGGATGGACCTAGTGTGCCTTCCGTTGAAAGAACTTGATGTAATCCTGGGAATGAACTGGTTGGAGTTCAACCGCGTTCATATCAACTGTTTTACAAAGACGGTAATTTTTCCTGAAGAGGTTAGTCATGGTAATCTGGAGATGACCGCTAGGCAGGTGAATGAGGCTATCGGTGATGGTGCAGCAGTGTTTATGTTGTTTGCATTGATGAATGTGAAAGGGAAAGTGGCGAGTGGCGAATTGCCTGTGGTGTGTGAGTTTCCAGAAGTCTTTCCAGAAGATGTGAATGAATTACCACCAGAAAGAGAAGTGGAGTTTTCTATTGAATTGGTTCCGGGAACTAGTCCAGTGTCGATGGCACCGTACCGTATGTCGCCGTCTGAATTGGCTGAACTGAAGAAGCAGTTAGAGGAATTGCTTGAGAAGAAATTTATTCGTCCTAGTGTTTCGCCGTGGGGTGCGCCTGTGTTATTGGTAAAGAAGAAAGAGGGTTCAATGAGGTTGTGTGTAGATTACAGACAATTGAACAAGGTTACTATCAAGAATCGGTATCCATTACCGAGAATCGATGATTTGATGGATCAACTGGTTGGAGCACGTGTATTTAGTAAGATTGATCGGAGGTCTGGGTATCATCAGATACGTGTGAAAGATGACGATATTCAGAAGACTGCTTTTAGAACGAGGTATGGACATTATGAGTATTCTGTAATGCCGTTTGGGGTTACTAATGCACCTGGTGTTTTTATGGAATATATGAACAGGATCTTTCATCCTTATCTCGATAAGTTCGTGGTGGTATTTATAGATGATATTCTGATATATTCTAAGAATGAGGAAGAACACTCAGAGCATCTCAGAACCGTGTTAGAATTGTTGAAAGAAAAGCAACTTTTTGCCAAACTGTCGAAGTGCGAATTCTGGTTGGAAGAAGTCAGTTTTCTTGGACATGTGATCTCTAAGAATGGTATTGCTGTGGATCCTACAAAGATAGAAGCTGTATCTCAGTGGGAAGCTCCGAAGTCAGTATCAGAGATTCGTAGTTTTCTTGGTCTTGCAGGTTATTACAGAAAGTTCATTGAGGGATTTTCAAAGTTAGCATTGCCGTTAACTAAACTGACCAGGAAGGGACAAGCCTTTATTTGGGATGCCAAGTGTGAAGAAGGATTCCAAGAGCTTAAGAGGAGATTGACTAGTGCTCCTATATTGATTTTGCCGATTCCGACAGAATCATTTGTGGTCTATTGTGACGCATCACTGATGGGTTTAGGTGGTGTATTGATGCAGAATCAACAAGTGGTCGCTTATGCGTCGAGACAACTCAAAGTGCATGAAAGGAATTATCCGACTCATGATTTGGAGTTGGCAGCTGTGGTGTTTGTTTTGAAGTTGTGGCGACACTATTTGTATGGTTCGAGATTTGAGGTGTTCAGTGATCACAAGAGCTTGAAGTACCTCTTTGATCAGAAAGAGCTGAATATGAGACAGAGAAGGTGGTTAGAATTTCTGAAGGATTACGATTTTGGTTTGAATTATCATCCGGGTAAGGCAAACGTCGTGGCTGATGCATTGAGTAGGAAGACTTTGCATATGTCTATGTTAATGGTGAAGGAATTGGATTTGATTGAACAGTTCAGAGACTTGAGTTTAGTGTGTGAAGGTACTCCTACTAGTGTTAAATTGGGTATGCTGAAGTTGACTAGTGGTATTCTTGAAGAAATCAGAGAAGGTCAGAAAGCTGATGTTGGATTGATTGATAAGTTGACTTTGGTTAATCAAGGCAAGACTAATGAATTCAGAGTCGACGAGAATGGTATACTAAGGTTTGGTGACAGAGTTTGTGTTCCTGATGTTGATGAACTCCGAAAGCGTATTTTGGAAGAAGGACACCGTAGTGGGTTGAGTATTCATCCTGGTGCTACTAAAATGTATCATGATTTGAAAAAGTTGTTTTGGTGGCCGGGAATGAAGAGAGAAATTGCTGAATTTGTGTATTCTTGTTTGACTTGCCAGAAGTCGAAGATTGAGCATCAGAAACCATCTGGGTTTATGCAACCGATGTTTATTCCTGAGTGGAAATGGGATAGCATATCCATGGATTTTGTTTCGGGTTTGCCGAGAACTGTCAGAAATTGTGAAGCTATCTGGGTTGTGGTAGATAGGTTGACGAAGTCTGCACATTTTATACCGGTAAGAATGGATTATCCGATGGAGAAGCTAGCTCAGTTGTATATTGAGAAGATAGTTAGTCTTCATGGTATTCCTTCGAGTATTGTGTCGGACAGAGATCCGAGGTTTACATCTAAATTCTGGGAAGGTTTGCAGAAAGCTTTGGGTACTAAGCTGAGATTGAGTTCTGCTTATCATCCGCAGACTGATGGACAGACTGAGAGGACGATTCAGTCGTTAGAGGATTTATTACGTGCTTGTGTGTTGGAAAAAGGAGGTACTTGGGATAGTTATCTGCCTTGATTGAATTTACCTACAATAACAGTTATCATTCGAGTATTGGCATGGCTCCATTTGAGGCTTTGTATGGTAGGAGATGTAGGACGCCGTTGTGTTGGTACGAATCTGGTGAGAGTGTTGTGATTGGTCCAGAAATTGTACAACAGACTACAGAGAAGATTAGAATGATTCAAGAGAAGATGAAAGCTTCTCAGAGTCGACAAAAGAGTTATCATGACCAGAGGAGGAAGACACTTGAGTTTCGAGAGGGAGACCATGTGTTTATGAGAGTTACTCCTATGACAGGGATTGGTCGGGCATTGAAGTCGAAGAAGTTGACTCCGCGTTTTATTGGACCATTCCAAATCTCTGAAAGGGTGGGAGAAGTGGCTTATCGTATCGCTTTACCGCCGATGCTTGCGAATTTGCATGATGTGTTTCATGTATCTCAGTTGAGGAAATACATTTCAGATCCGTCCCATGTGATCCAAGTAGATGATGTACAGGTGAAAGATAACTTGACGGTTGAGACTTTACCTGTGAGGATTGAGGATCGAAGGCTGAAGCAATTGCGAGGCAAGGAAATAGCTTTGGTCAGAGTAGCTTGGGGAGGACCAGCTAAGGGAAATGTTACCTGGGAGCTTGAGAGTCAGATGAAGGACTCTTATCCAGAACTTTTTACCTGAGGTATGTTTTCGAGGACGAAAACTCTTTTAGTGGGGGAGAGTTGTAACACCCGTATAATTTTAATATTAATTTAATTGGATTATTGAATTAATAATTAGAATTATTAGGGATTTTGTGAAAATAATGATTAAATGATGGTTTATGGCATTTGGGTCATATGAGTAATTAGTAAAAGAGGGAGGGTGGTTTTATAATCCTTTTTACTAAAATATTATTATTTTCATAATTGGGATTTGGGAAGAAGAAAGAACGTGAAAGAGCAAAGGGACTGAGAACACGAAGAGCTGAAGGAGATCTGTAGAGGGAGAGACCAAAGATCAAGAACAAGTATCTGAGGTAAGGGGGGACTCTCCATTTAATCTCTATTATCGTGTTATGAGTAGTAATGTTGATTAGGGATATTGTTTGGTTGATTGATTCTAATTTCTGAAATATTCATCTGTGTTCATTATTTGGGTTTGAACTGTAATCCCTAACAATTGATAGATTTAGGGTATGATGAATAGAATTGGTTAGAGAATCATATGCTATTGTTTGTGGATGAATTCGTACACTGTTAGATGCATTTTTTCTGGTTTTTGGACTCAATTTCGTAGACTGGTATGAGTGGGAACGAATGGGTTTTTGGACTGTGTCGAATTCTGCAGGTTACTGGGCATTTTCTGGTGTTTCGCGTATGAAACAGTGCCATACGCGTATGGCATGAGGCTGATACGCGTATGGGGGACACTCCCAAGGGGCTATACGCGTATGATACGTAGTTGCCCTGTCCCAAGAACCATGTACTGGTGTGTTGCGTATGAGAGCGTATGAGGATGCTCATACGCGTATGGGAATAATTAAAGAGGAAAATTATTCTGGTGATACGCGTATGGCAAGGCTAATACGCGTATGGAATTTTGGAAAGAGGAAAATGACTCTGGTGATACGCGTATGGAGAGCTGATACGCGTATGGGATGGTTTACAGGCTATTTTGTGTTCTGGTAAATTGCGTATGATACGCGTATGAGGCAGGGTGATACGCGTATGGACGCGTATGGACCATATGATACGCGTATGGCGTGCTGTGTGTGAAATTTCTGTTTTGTGATTTTTCTGGAAAGTTCGATGATGTGTAACTTTCTGTTGGTATGTTTATTTGTGTACTGTTTAGTACTGTGTAAACCTTGTGATGTGATTCTGTGGTTTACTGATGATTGAATATGTTGAATGATGTGATATATATATGAACATGCTTGTTGTTGATAATGGTGATGATGGAATGAGTATAGTTGATGCTACTCATAGATTGGTAATGATGAAAGTATGTTATATATATGTTACATGCATTCATAAACATGAGTTGAATCCTATATGATGAGAGGATTCATCGAGGGGCAGAATTCCCATTGTGTGGAATTCGTGCTGGCAGGGCCGTTTCTGAATTGATGATAGATCGGTCGGTGGATGATTCCACTGGTGATAATTGGTACCACATGCATAGTGTCAGTTTCATACATGTGCATGATTTGTTATAATATGATCGTATATGTTATGTGATGATTGTCTGTTTATCTGGGGATATATGAATGGTGATTGTCTGAATATGAAACGATTGGGTGAATGATATAACTATGATATGTTATTATTTATGATGTGATAACATTGGTTAACTGTGATGAGACTCACCCTTACTTGTTGTCATTTTTCAGATTGAGGATAGCGGCGCGACTTGGTGAGGATTAGCTCATAAGTCGGTTGTTAGTTATAGTGTCGGTGTCATGCTCTGGTAGATGTAACACTGGGAACACGTTTGTCTTTGAGTTGGTTATAACTCTATTTGGTTGTTAATTGAGTCAGATACATTATGAGGAATGTTGACTCTGTGTGTTTTCAATTCCTCTGTGTAAAACATGATTTATTTAATGTGTTATAATTTCAGTTGTTTTCAGTGAATGCATGACTATACTGACGTGGTGTTTTATTATTTATGAATTGTGATACCCCTTGCATGCTTACTCTGATTTAATAATTATTATTTGCCGCGGGTTATTAGAGGGGTGTTACACCTCCGGATCTCTATAGATCTTCCGGAGGAGCAAGCCCTCTGATACATCAGATCAGTTAGAAATATCTACTCCCTGACGATTTAGTTCGTTCAGAAGAAGAAACTCGTCTGCCCAGTCCTGATGCCTAACCATCAGTTGAAGACGCTTTCTGTACCCGGCGTACACAGTTCGGAAGAGATATCTGTTCCTATCCTAATATTCAGATTCAAATTAGTTGAAGGAACCGCCTCCGGATCTCCCAAGATCTTACAAAGGAGCAAGCCACTGATATCATCAGATTAGATGGAGATGTCTACCTGATCGACTTTGTCTTTCAGATGAAGATTGTCCTACTTATTTTCTGGCATCATGTCCATATCAGTTTAAAGGCATTCTTTCCCCGGCGTACACAGTTCAGAAGAGATATTGTTCCTATCCTGATTTCCAGTTCAGTCGAAGGAACCGCCTCAGGATCCCCGTGGTCTTACGAAGGAGCTAGCCACTAATTCCCAGATTAGTAGGAATATCTACCTGATGATTTAATTGCATCCGAAGAGATGTCTGCCCATATTCCCAGATCATGATTCCCAGATCAGAGATACCTTTTACCCGTTGATGTCCGATTCAACCGATGTATCTCCCTCGATTCCCAGATCGACTTAAGACATCTATCCCGATGCAAGTTCGGAGACATCTGCTACGTCTGATACTCAGATCAGTCGAGATGTTCCTTCTCTTGATAACCAGATCATTTGAAGTGTTTCCCCTGCCTGTGGGTGCCCGTTCCTTCTTATCACAAGTTGGAGCTTATTTAATTATCCAGGTCAATTGAAGTTTTTTCTCCTCGTCTGTAGGGTGGTACATTCCTTCTTATTGCAAGTTGGAATCTTCTATTGATCAAGAGTGCAAAATTTCGAGTTCATTCTAGTATTCAATCTCCTTCCACCATAACGGTTCGAAACTTTCGTTTTCTCACTCGCCAGGTTCAAGAAGTTTGAATAGGGGCAGCTGTTGCACCCCAAAATTTGCCCTATTTATTTGAGATATAAGTTAATAATGACGTTTATTTCGTCATTAAAAATTGAAGAAAATCAATAAAGAGGTTCCGTGGGTTTAAGAAGGTATAGGGTGAAATATGGTTTAAACAGTGGAAATACGAGAAAATTCACAAGTCCTATTTGGAAGGTGATATGAGCTAAGTTCCCAAGAAGCCCCAACCGTTTCGACGATATCTACAACTTTCGTGTTCGGCTCGGAAGCCAATTCTTTGAGGAAGGTTGTCAGATTTGCAAATTACTTGAGGTTTCACAGTGAAAAACGGTGCTGAATGTAGGGTTTCGGATCTCAGAAAATTCATATCTCACAATCCGCTCGTCGGATTCGCTTGAAAATTTAACCGGAGCTCCGTACCATCATTAACAAGATTTCATATGTTCGTACCAAAGGCCAATTATACACGGAAAAATCCCAGAATTTTAAGGATCGTCGCATTGTTTCGGTAAGAAGTGTGTTTTCGAGTATGTCGCGCCGAGTTCGAAAATTCATAACTCCTTCGATTTTTATCGTATGAAGTCCATTCCGACGGCATCTTCTTGGAAATTTCGTTAGCTTCGATTCTTCGTCACACATGCCTGTTCAGATTCTGAGCCGAAGATAGGGTTTTATCGAGTTCTTTGAGCGGTACTCACAAAATTCTGCACAGTCGCGCCAGATGAACCGATGTTTCTCGTCACTCAAACGGGCGTATTTTCTTCATCGCTGACCGGATTGAGGTGATTCTTGCGGCGATGAGTCAAAAATTTGGTCATCTTCACAGTGGCATTGGTTTCGTTCCGGAATTCAGAGCCGAACCAAGTTTCCTTAAAAACGAGCTAAAGTAAGACGCACCGAGGGCAATTTGGACATTTCGCGTTGACAATATATAAACATTTTTCTCTTCACTAATCAAAGGGGACTCTCATAATTTCAATTCACCAACAATTCAAAAACAGTTTCTCTCAATTCTCTCTCAATTCTCTTGAATCAAAACTACAAATCACATAGAACTTTCATCAATATTCATCAATTTTCTTCAAGAATCAAGAACAACATGGATTGAAGATCAAGGTTTCAAGTTCGAATCTCTCCTTCCTCTTCTTGATCTTGCGCGCCACTCTCCTCTTCCCTTGGGATTTGCTTTTCGACTTGCTTTTGTGTTCGCGTTCGTGTCGTGTTCGTGTTCGCGTGTTGATTTAGATCTCCATCCGGTAAGCTTTCGGATCTTGAATTAAGTGCTTAATTGTTGATCGTCATGTGGATTCGAATCTAGATTCATATTTTGTTGTTGATTAATGTTGATTGATGATGATTGATCGGTGAATTTGCATGTGGATTGATAGAATTGATAGTGATTTGATGAAATCTAATAATTGTTGCATGTGATTAATGATCATTGTTGATGAATTGTGACATTCGTGCTTCGGATCCGTGATTTTGTTGATGATTGTGTGTGCTTAATTGTTAAAATTCATATAGATGACTTGTGTCGCACTTAAGGTGTTTGTACAAATGCATGCGGTGAATTTTTGCTTGATAATGTGCCTGGCTTGATGCTTAAGTCATGATTTGAATATGTTGTGTAGCTTGATCACTATCGCATGTGCAAATACTTGTTGCCATTGTTGCATTTATGTAATTGTTGGTGATGATATTTGAATTGTGGTTTGGTTTGACGCGTCGCACTTTGCTCGATTTGTGGTTATTTGGCCTAATTGACTTGTGGATTCATGACTATCCTTCGCCAAGATGCTACATTGTGCCTACTCATTGAGAGTGATACATTTTTTGGCTTGTGCTTAATCATCGAAAGGGATATATGTTTGTTTTTGTTGCCTTGGTGCTTAAGGATTGTTCACTTATTGCTAATAGCATTCCTCACATGATATTCTGTTTACATATTCTCATATGCCATCGATTGTTGCCTTGATATCGTGCCTTGTTTCCATGGGTGTTTCATTGTGTTTTGAATGTGTTTTGATGGATTTTCATGATGCTTGCTGTAACACCCGTATATTTTAATTTTTAATTTAAATGGAAATTTAATTAATAATTAGAATTATTGGTGGTTTGTGGGATATTAATTGGGAAAGGATGGTTATGGTGTTGGGCCATGTGTGATGTTAAGGAATGAGGGGGTGTTATGTTAGTAAAGGCCCTATTCTAATTAAAAGGTTATTTTATAAAATAATAAGGAATTGAGAATAAGAGAAAGGGATGTGAAAAGAGTTTGGAACACGAAGAACGTGAAAGAGGAGCAATGGAGGGAGAGACCAATCAAGATCTCTTGGCTAAGGTAAGGGGGGACTCTTCCGGTTAATTTCTATTATGTGATTATGGGTAATGGGATGGATTAACGTATGATTCGATTCGATTGGGTATATTGGGATTTGATATTGTTAGGTATGTTATGATTTGGGATAATTGATGAATTTGTATAGATTGTTGGTTATTGATGTGTTGTTTTGATGTATAATGATGTGTGATGAGAAATTCGATGATTATATGCCTGTATGCGATGTCTGGAATCGTTTTTGGGTGAAAAGGATGTGAAATCGCAGAGTCTGAACGCAGACCCGTAATTCTGCAAAATCGCGCCGCGAACCTCTGTTTGCGCCGCGAACCGTTGGGCAGAAAACCAGGAAGTTGTGATACGCTCAGGTCGCGCCGCGTGCATGTGTTGGCGCCGTGAAGGCGTAGCTTTTCTCGTTTCGCGCCGCGAACCCGGTTGGCGCCGCGTGCTGTAGCGATAATTGTTTTCGTTGAAAAATGTAAAAATGTGTAACCTTCAAACCGTAAGTCCGTTTTAGACGCCGTTTTGAACGTCATTCCTTAAATTGAATGTTCTACCATATAAAATAAATATAATAACAATAACTTGATTTTATTTTGAAAAGTATCGTTTTCTTCAAATCTGGTTTACTCTTGTTTTGCATAAATGAGGAGGTGCAATGGTTTGTTGTTTGCATAATTGAATATGTGCAATGATGGGTGTTGTTATAATATGATTGCTCCTGCTTGTTATGCAAAATGGATGTTGTTCATGGTAAATATGGTTATCATGTGTTTTGATGAATGATGATGTAAATGCTCTGTTATTGTTGGGTTGATTTGTTGTACTTGGTACACGATTGTGAGGGGTGCTATTGTTGTTGCACTGTGTGGTGAATGTTTTATCTGTTATGATGTCGTGGTTGTAACTGGTAATTGATATACATATATTGTTGATGTAAAATATGTATTTATTTGTAGTTGAGAAATAGCATAACTGTGTGTGGCTATTGATTATCGTGGTGGTTGATGATTATGACATTTGGTTGTTTAATGTTGATGGTGAGCATGTTATGGTTGATACATGCATTTCATAATCATGTCGTGGGCTGTATCCCTTATGGTGGTGGGACAGCGGTAGCTAATTCCCATTGTGTGGAATTGGTGAGAGAAGTAGCCGAATCTTTATGGTGGTGGATCGGTGAGATGGGTTATCCCATGTTTGGTACCACATGCATATAGTTGCATTTGCATTAGGTTGTTGTGTATAATTATAACATGAATGGAAGATTGTCCAATGTTATAATATTTGATGATGGTGTAATTGTTATAGTGTTGTCTTTTGGTAATGTATTCTATTATTGTGTGAATTGATGAATAATAGATGTGAATCTGAATATATGACAAATTGGGTGAATGATATATTATGATGTTTTGTTGCTTATGAATGCATAACATTGATTAATTGAGGATGAGACTCACCCTTACTTGTTGACAATTTTCATATTAAGGAGTAGCGACATTAGTGCTCGGTGAGGATGACTCGTAGAGTTTATCCGTTGTTTTGGGTCGTGTCAGTCATGCTCTGATCTTGTAACACTGGGGGACGATAGTTATAGAGATTTATGAGAATTATCTATTTTATTTGGTGTTGGATTATGGTTCCAATTGGTTTTGTTGATGATGTTCTTTATTCCGTTGTGATAAACATAATTGTGTTTTTGGTAAATCGTTTCCTAATAAAGCATGACTTGACCATGATTGGTTTATTTATTTCAAACAACTGTGACACCCTTGTGTTTATGTTTTACTCTGATATATTTATTTAATTTTCCGCGGGGTTTAGAAGGGTGTTATAATAGTGGTATCAGAGCATAGTCGGTCATGTGACCAGAGTCTTGTTGTTAATTTCTCCTTTCGGTATGCGACATGTGTGTGAAACACTGTCGGTACTCAGTGTGTCCTAACTGTTTGCCTGCAGAATTGGGATTGAAACTAGTGGGGGAGAAGCTATGCTTCTCGGATTTGTCTCAAATACAAGATGTTAGCGTGATGCGGAGGGCAGCAGTACGAGAGTGGGGAGTTATTGTTTTATGAAGTGAAGGTGACATGGACTGTAGACTGTGGTTGTTATTTCAGTTTGAGTGCCTCGGAGTAGATGGTGGTTATTTCTGGAAAATGGAATTTTGAAGTTGTGATGCTTCAAGTGCTACTGATGGATTGTGATGTTGTCGTGTGAGTAGCCCTATGTGAAAGGTCGCTGTTGAAGCGGTGATTAAAGGAAGTATTGTTGCAAACCTTGCCGTAGGATTACTAGTAAGTAATTAAGATGATGGTAGAGGTTATCGAGGTTGTTGAGAACGTTTTGACGTGCGAGTAATGTGAAGAGACGAGTATGATCTCAAGGATAAGAAGGTTGATGATGGCGTACATGAATTTAGTTTCGCGATGTTGCAGAAGACGAAATTTGGCGATGGGATGTGTTGCTCAAGTTATAAGAATGTTTGGAAGTGAAGAGATATGATAAGGAGCTGTTTAGAATGTGATTGATTTGAAGATGATGAGTTTTAGAGCGGAATTTCCGTAAGAAAAACGCAGGACAGTTGTTGAATCGTTATGAAACTTCGAAAATTCATAACTGGAGTTCTGGATATCCGATTTGATTTCCGTTTGAAGCGTCGGAAAGCTAACGAGATGAACTTTATTATAAAAATAGTTGCAGCAGCTGTAACATAATTAATTGTGAAAGGATGACATTGGAAAGAGGTGAAGTTACGGTTACTCTTGTTCTTATAACTAGACTTGTTTATTGGTACAACACGGGAGGTCAGTGTCAGTGTTGAACGGATTGAAGGAATAATTAGAAGGTTTGTTGAGAAGTAATTTTAAGAATTGGATGTACCATTTAAAGAGTTTTGGGAATACCGTATAGAGCGTCGCTGCATGATGTCGATGTTGTATTTCGGATAACGATGGAAAATTCATATCTTGGGTTCCGAGTGTCAGATTGACGTGTCGTTTGAACCTACTAAGAGGAGAGATTATGTTCTACCGTATGGGAGGGTTATAAATACAGTAGAGTGATCCTATGAGGAGAGAGTCTGAAGTTGGTTAAGGAAGTGTGAAACTTGTTGAATAGGAATGCCTACTACCGTGATTGTTTGAAACAAAATTGAGTGGAACATGCTGTTGATGAGATGTTCGGTGATAAAGATGGTTTGAGGGCCGATGGATATTAGCGAGAAGTGAATTAGTAGTAAAGATGGGATAAACTTTAGAACTCTTGGAATCGTATTTGTGATGGCAAAGTAATGATAAGTATAAGAGAAGAATTTTAGAGGATTTCTGACACCTATTGATGTGAGGAAGACTTGTTGAGATGTCGAGTGGGATGATATTTGGGCATGAAAGATGTCATAGAATTTGGAGTAAAACCACAAGTTATGAATGTTGTGTTATTGTGTTGCGTAGGAAGTCTCTAAATATGTCGGTGCTAATGATGAATGAGTTGGATTTAATTGGACAATTTAGAGACTTGAGTTGGTATGTGAAGGTGATCCTAATAGTGTTAGTTTGGGTATACTAAGGCTGACTAGTGGTATTCTTGACGAGATTAGAGAAGGTCAGAAAGACGATGTTGAGTTGATCGATAGGTTGACTTTGAATTTCCAAGGTAAAGGCAGTGAATTCAGAATCGACGGGAATAATATAATGAGGTTGAGTGATTGGATTTGTGTTTCTGATGTTTTGAGCTTCGGAAGAATATTCTAGAAGAAGGACACTGTAGTGGATTATTGAACTACGACGATGTTAATGAGTTTGGGTGCAAACTCGGAAAGGACACTGTTATGTAGTAACGACAGTTTATGCTTAAATATGGATGACGACTATCTATTGACAAATTGAGGACTTGATCACCCTTAATCTCTTGTTGATAGTAGATGGAATCTTATAAATGAGATGAACTTGTTTTGTTACCTTAATGGTATAAGATGTGATGAATGCGAAGCCGTGGGAATAATCACTCACTATGTTGTGTGAATTTATGAAGAGGTGGATATGAAAGAGTGCAACATGATGGACAAATGACTTAAGACGGGTAAATCAGAGTCGCACAGCGAAAGTGTGATGTGGAGTAGTGTTATGAGTACTACTCGTGGGAGGTGAGGAATTAATATGTCAGGAGCTTACATAGAGAATATGTGTTGATCTATATGTTGGATTAAGAATCCAGTGGAGGTAAGGATGTCGTGTCGAAGAATTGTAACTCTTTTGAATAATTACCGAGATGATGAATATGTTATTACGGTTGTACGTAGTTAACGAGTATGTATTCGGCGAAATTAAAACGAAGAGTTGATGCTATATGATGTTGTAATAATTTTGCGCTGTTATTGAGGTGGTGTTGTAGATTCCAGATATAATAAGGAATTATACTCTAAGAAGGATGAGGTTGATTTAATTCTTAGAGAAGAGTGAGACTCAATTTGAATTATTTTGTAAGAAATGGTGTATCGAGGCTGACGAGTGTGATTATAATTACTTGTGTGTACTTGTTCTGATAGTTAGGATGTTTAAATAGAGGAAGTAAATCAGGAAATTGGTTTTCGCTGGATGCGAGTAAGGATTGCTGAGTAGTGAATTAGTACCATGGATGGTAAAGAATGATTCTTGAACAAATGAGTAAAGAGAGTCGGAATCGGGAGAAACTTAGAAATCTATTTGGTATAGATGATTGTGAGGAGTAATCAGAGTAGTGCGGAAAAATGCGGAATGTAAAGTGTTGGATAATTGATGGTGTGACTTAAGAGTAGTCAGATAATTGGAATTCAATGGTATGGGAATATGAGTATTGAGTTTCTTGAAGGAAGCAGTTGGTGAAAAGTGTAAGTATTATTTTATCGCTCAGATGGAAGAGTGTGTCTAAGGTTGGTATATTTAGTAGATGGAATGCATTGTTGCAGTGTCGATAAGGTGTGATCATACCACAGGTTGTGTAATTATAGTATTCAGTTATTGGATGCATAGTATGGGTTGTATCTCAATGGTACATTGTTGTCAATCTTTTAGAGATGTAATGAGTGGTACACCTTTGGGTAGTCAGATGCGACGTAAGAGATGGGATTTGAATGTATGAAACATGTTTCCTGTTGGTTATGTCAGATGGATTTTGAGGATTGACTAATGATAATGTTAATTAGGAGCTGAAGAGTCAGGTGAAGGACTCTTATATGAGCTGGCTACTTGAGATATATTTTCGAGGACGAAAACTCTTTTAGTGGGGGAGAGTTGTAACACCCGTATATTTTAATTTTTAATTTAAATGAAAATTTAATTAATAATTAGAATTATTGGTGGTTTGTGGGATATTAATTGGGAAAGGATGGTTATGATGTTGGGCCATGTGTGATGTTAAGGAATGAGGGGGTGTTATGTTAGTAAAGGCCCTAATCTAATTAAAAGGTTATTTTATAAAATAATAAGGAATTGAAAATAAGAGAAAGGGATGTGAAAAGAGTTTGGAACACGAAGAACGTGAAAGAGGAGCAATGGAGGGAGAGACCAATCAAGAACTCTTGGCTAAGGTAAGGGGGGACTCTTCCGGTTAATTTCTATTATGTGATTATGGGTAATGGGATGGATTAACGTATGATTCGATTCGATTGGGTATATTGGGATTTGATATTGTTAGGTATGTTATGATTTGGGATAATTGATGAATTTGTATAGATTGTTGGTTATTGATGTGTTGTTTTGATGTATAATGATGTGTGATGAGAAATTCGATGATTATATGCCTGTATGCGATGTCTGGAAGCGTTTTTGGGTGAAAAGGATGTGAAATCGCAGAGTCTGAACGCAGACCCGTAATTCTGCAAAATCGCCAGGTCGCGCTGCGAATCTCTGTTTGCGCCGCGAACCGTTGGGCAGAAAACCAGGAAGTTGTGATACGCTCAGGTCGCGCCGCGTCCATGTGTTGGCGCCGTGAAGGCGTAACTTTTCTCGTTTCGCGCCGCGAACCCGGTTGGCGCCGCGTGCTGTAGCGATAATTGTTTTCTTTGAAAAATGTAAAAATGTGTAACCTTCAAACCGTAAGTCCGTTTTAGACGCCGTTTTGAACGTCATTCCTTAAATTGAATGTTCTACCATATAAAATAAATATAACAACAATAACTTGATTTTATTTTGAAAAGTATCGTTTTCTTCAAATCTGGTTTACTCTTGTTTTGCATAAATGAGGAGGTGCAATGGTTTGTTGTTTGCATAATTGAATATGTGCAATGATGGGTGTTGTTATAATATGATTGCTCCTGCTTGTTATGCAAAATGGATGTTGTTCATGGTAAATATGGTTATCATGTGTTTTGATGAATGATGATGTAAATGCTCTGTTATTGTTGGGTTGATTTGTTGTACTTGGTACACGATTGTGAGGGGTGCTATTGTTGTTGCACTGTGTGGTGAATGTTTTATCTGTTATGATGTCGTGGTTGTAACTGGTAATTGATATACATATATTGTTGATGTAAAATATGTATTTATTTGTAATTGAGAAATAGCATAACTGTGTGTGGCTATTGATTAACGTGGTGGTTGATGATTATGACATTTGGTTGTTTAATGTTGATGGTGAGCATGTTATGGTTGATACATGCATTTCATAATCATGTCGTGGGCTGTATCCCTTATGGTGGTGGGACAGCGGTAGCTAATTCCCATTGTGTGGAATTGGTGAGAGAAGTAGCCGAATCTTTATGGTGGTGGATCGGTGAGATGGGTTATCCCATGTTTGGTACCACATGCATATAGTTGCATTTGCATTAGGTTGTTGTGTATAATTATAACATGAATGGAAGATTGTCCAATGTTATAATATTTGATGATGGTGTAATTGTTATAGTGTTGTCTTTTGGTAATGTATTCTATTATTGTGTGAATTGATGAATAATAGATGTGAATCTGAATATATGACAAATTGGGTGAATGATATATTATGATGTTTTGTTGCTTATGAATGCATAACATTGATTAATTGAGGATGAGACTCACCCTTACTTGTTGACAATTTTCATATTAAGGAGTAGCGACATTAGTGCTCGGTGAGGATGACTCGTAGAGTTTATCCGTTGTTTTGGGTCGTGTCAGTCATGCTCTGATCTTGTAACACTGGGGGACGATAGTTATAGAGATTTATGAGAATTATCTATTTTATTTGGTGTTGGATTATGGTTCCAATTGGTTTTGTTGATGATGTTCTTTATTCCGTTGTGATAAACATAATTGTGTTTTTGGTAAATCGTTTCCTAATAAAGCATGACTTGACCATGATTGGTTTATTTATTTCAAACAACTGTGACACCCTTGTGTTTATGTTTTACTCTGATATATTTATTTAATTTTCCGCGGGGTTTAGAAGGGTGTTATAATAGTGGTATCAGAGCATAGTCGGTCATGTGACCAGAGTCTTGTTGTTAATTTCTCCTTTCGGTATGCGACATGTGTGTGAAACACTGTCGGTACTCAGTGTGTCCTAACTGTTTGCCTGCAGAATTGGGATTGAAACTAGTGGGGGAGAAGCTATGCTTCTCGGATTTGTCTCAAATACAAGATGTTAGCGTGATGCGGAGGGCAGCAGTACGAGAGTGGGGAGTTATTGTTTTATGAAGTGAAGGTGACATGGACTGTAGACTGTGGTTGTTATTTCAGTTTGAGTGCCTCGGAGTAGATGGTGGTTATTTCTGGAAAATGGAATTTTGAAGTTGTGATGCTTCAAGTGCTACTGATGGATTGTGATGTTGTCGTGTGAGTAGCCCTATGTGAAAGGTCGCTGTTGAAGCGGTGATTAAAGGAAGTATTGTTGCAAACCTTGCCGTAGGATTACTAGTAAGTAATTAAGATGATGGTAGAGGTTATCGAGGTTGTTGAGAACGTTTTGACGTGCGAGTAATGTGAAGAGACGAGTATGATCTCAAGGATAAGAAGGTTGATGATGGCGTACATGAATTTAGTTTCGCGATGTTGCAGAAGACGAAATTTGGCGATGGGATGTGTTGCTCAAGTTATAAGAATGTTTGGAAGTGAAGAGATATGATAAGGAGCTGTTTAGAATGTGATTGATTTGAAGATGATGAGTTTTAGAGCGGAATTTCCGTAAGAAAAACGCAGGACAGTTGTTGAATCGTTATGAAACTTCGAAAATTCATAACTGGAGTTCTGGATATCCGATTTGATTTCCGTTTGAAGCGTCGGAAAGCTAACGAGATGAACTTTATTATAAAAATAGTTGCAGCAGCTGTAACATAATTAATTGTGAAAGGATGACATTGGAAAGAGGTGAAGTTACGGTTACTCTTGTTCTTATAACTAGACTTGTTTATTGGTACAACACGGGAGGTCAGTGTCAGTGTTGAACGGATTGAAGGAATAATTAGAAGGTTTGTTGAGAAGTAATTTTAAGAATTGGATGTACCATTTAAAGAGTTTTGGGAATACCGTATAGAGCGTCGCTGCATGATGTCGATGTTGTATTTCGGATAACGATGGAAAATTCATATCTTGGGTTCCGAGTGTCAGATTGACGTGTCGTTTGAACCTACTAAGAGGAGAGATTATGTTCTACCGTATGGGAGGGTTATAAATACAGTAGAGTGATCCTATGAGGAGAGAGTCTGAAGTTGGTTAAGGAAGTGTGAAACTTGTTGAATAGGAATGCCTACTACCGTGATTGTTTGAAACAAAATTGAGTGGAACATGCTGTTGATGAGATGTTCGGTGATAAAGATGGTTTGAGGGCCGATGGATATTAGCGAGAAGTGAATTAGTAGTAAAGATGGGATAAACTTTAGAACTCTTGGAATCGTATTTGTGATGGCAAAGTAATGATAAGTATAAGAGAAGAATTTTAGAGGATTTCTGACACCTATTGATGTGAGGAAGACTTGTTGAGATGTCGAGTGGGATGATATTTGGGCATGAAAGATGTCATAGAATTTGGAGTAAAACCACAAGTTATGAATGTTGTGTTATTGTGTTGCGTAGGAAGTCTCTAAATATGTCGGTGCTAATGATGAATGAGTTGGATTTAATTGGACAATTTAGAGACTTGAGTTGGTATGTGAAGGTGATCCTAATAGTGTTAGTTTGGGTATACTAAGGCTGACTAGTGGTATTCTTGACGAGATTAGAGAAGGTCAGAAAGACGATGTTGAGTTGATCGATAGGTTGACTTTGAATTTCCAAGGTAAAGGCAGTGAATTCAGAATCGACGGGAATAATATAATGAGGTTGAGTGATTGGATTTGTGTTTCTGATGTTTTGAGCTTCGGAAGAATATTCTAGAAGAAGGACACTGTAGTGGATTATTGAACTACGACGATGTTAATGAGTTTGGGTGCAAACTCGGAAAGGACACTGTTATGTAGTAACGACAGTTTATGCTTAAATATGGATGACGACTATCTATTGACAAATTGAGGACTTGATCACCCTTAATCTCTTGTTGATAGTAGATGGAATCTTATAAATGAGATGAACTTGTTTTGTTACCTTAATGGTATAAGATGTGATGAATGCGAAGCCGTGGGAATAATCACTCACTATGTTGTGTGAATTTATGAAGAGGTGGATATGAAAGAGTGCAACATGATGGACAAATGACTTAAGACGGGTAAATCAGAGTCGCACAGCGAAAGTGTGATGTGGAGTAGTGTTATGAGTACTACTCGTGGGAGGTGAGGAATTAATATGTCAGGAGCTTACATAGAGAATATGTGTTGATCTATATGTTGGATTAAGAATCCAGTGGAGGTAAGGATGTCGTGTCGAAGAATTGTAACTCTTTTGAATAATTACCGAGATGATGAATATGTTATTACGGTTGTACGTAGTTAACGAGTATGTATTCGGCGAAATTAAAACGAAGAGTTGATGCTATATGATGTTGTAATAATTTTGCGCTGTTATTGAGGTGGTGTTGTAGATTCCAGATATAATAAGGAATTATACTCTAAGAAGGATGAGGTTGATTTAATTCTTAGAGAAGAGTGAGACTCAATTTGAATTATTTTGTAAGAAATGGTGTATCGAGGCTGACGAGTGTGATTATAATTACTTGTGTGTACTTGTTCTGATAGTTAGGATGTTTAAATAGAGGAAGTAAATCAGGAAATTGGTTTTCGCTGGATGCGAGTAAGGATTGCTGAGTAGTGAATTAGTACCATGGATGGTAAAGAATGATTCTTGAACAAATGAGTAAAGAGAGTCGGAATCGGGAGAAACTTAGAAATCTATTTGGTATAGATGATTGTGAGGAGTAATCAGAGTAGTGCGGAAAAATGCGGAATGTAAAGTGTTGGATAATTGATGGTGTGACTTAAGAGTAGTCAGATAATTGGAATTCAATGGTATGGGAATATGAGTATTGAGTTTCTTGAAGGAAGCAGTTGGTGAAAAGTGTAAGTATTATTTTATCGCTCAGATGGAAGAGTGTGTCTAAGGTTGGTATATTTAGTAGATGGAATGCATTGTTGCAGTGTCGATAAGGTGTGATCATACCACAGGTTGTGTAATTATAGTATTCAGTTATTGGATGCATAGTATGGGTTGTATCTCAATGGTACATTGTTGTCAATCTTTTAGAGATGTAATGAGTGGTACACCTTTGGGTAGTCAGATGCGACGTAAGAGATGGGATTTGAATGTATGAAACATGTTTCCTGTTGGTTATGTCAGATGGATTTTGAGGATTGACTAATGATAATGTTAATTAGGAGCTGAAGAGTCAGGTGAAGGACTCTTATATGAGCTGGCTACTTGAGATATATTTTCGAGGACGAAAACTCTTTTAGTGGGGGAGAGTTGTAACACCCGTATATTTTAATTTTTAATTTAAATGAAAATTTAATTAATAATTAGAATTATTGGTGGTTTGTGGGATATTAATTGGGAAAGGATGGTTATGATGTTGGGCCATGTGTGATGTTAAGGAATGAGGGGGTGTTATGTTAGTAAAGGCCCTAATCTAATTAAAAGGTTATTTTATAAAATAATAAGGAATTGAAAATAAGAGAAAGGGATGTGAAAAGAGTTTGGAACACGAAGAACGTGAAAGAGGAGCAATGGAGGGAGAGACCAATCAAGAACTCTTGGCTAAGGTAAGGGGGGACTCTTCCGGTTAATTTCTATTATGTGATTATGGGTAATGGGATGGATTAACGTATGATTCGATTCGATTGGGTATATTGGGATTTGATATTGTTAGGTATGTTATGATTTGGGATAATTGATGAATTTGTATAGATTGTTGGTTATTGATGTGTTGTTTTGATGTATAATGATGTGTGATGAGAAATTCGATGATTATATGCCTGTATGCGATGTCTGGAAGCGTTTTTGGGTGAAAAGGATGTGAAATCGCAGAGTCTGAACGCAGACCCGTAATTCTGCAAAATCGCCAGGTCGCGCCGCGAATCTCTGTTTGCGCCGCGAACCGTTGGGCAGAAAACCAGGAAGTTGTGATACGCTCAGGTCGCGCCGCGTCCATGTGTTGGCGCCGTGAAGGCGTAACTTTTCTCGTTTCGCGCCGCGAACCCGGTTGGCGCCGCGTGCTGTAGCGATAATTGTTTTCTTTGAAAAATGTAAAAATGTGTAACCTTCAAACCGTAAGTCCGTTTTAGACGCCGTTTTGAACGTCATTCCTTAAATTGAATGTTCTACCATATAAAATAAATATAACAACAATAACTTGATTTTATTTTGAAAAGTATCGTTTTCTTCAAATCTGGTTTACTCTTGTTTTGCATAAATGAGGAGGTGCAATGGTTTGTTGTTTGCATAATTGAATATGTGCAATGATGGGTGTTGTTATAATATGATTGCTCCTGCTTGTTATGCAAAATGGATGTTGTTCATGGTAAATATGGTTATCATGTGTTTTGATGAATGATGATGTAAATGCTCTGTTATTGTTGGGTTGATTTGTTGTACTTGGTACACGATTGTGAGGGGTGCTATTGTTGTTGCACTGTGTGGTGAATGTTTTATCTGTTATGATGTCGTGGTTGTAACTGGTAATTGATATACATATATTGTTGATGTAAAATATGTATTTATTTGTAATTGAGAAATAGCATAACTGTGTGTGGCTATTGATTAACGTGGTGGTTGATGATTATGACATTTGGTTGTTTAATGTTGATGGTGAGCATGTTATGGTTGATACATGCATTTCATAATCATGTCGTGGGCTGTATCCCTTATGGTGGTGGGACAGCGGTAGCTAATTCCCATTGTGTGGAATTGGTGAGAGAAGTAGCCGAATCTTTATGGTGGTGGATCGGTGAGATGGGTTATCCCATGTTTGGTACCACATGCATATAGTTGCATTTGCATTAGGTTGTTGTGTATAATTATAACATGAATGGAAGATTGTCCAATGTTATAATATTTGATGATGGTGTAATTGTTATAGTGTTGTCTTTTGGTAATGTATTCTATTATTGTGTGAATTGATGATTAATAGATGTGAATCTGAATATATGACAAATTGGGTGAATGATATATTATGATGTTTTGTTGCTTATGAATGCATAACATTTATTAATTGAGGATGAGACTCACCCTTACTTGTTGATAATTTTCAGATTAAGGAGTAGCGGCATTAGTGCTCGGTGAGGATGACTCGTAGAGTTTATCCGTTGTTTTGGGTCGTGTCGGTCATGCTCTGATCTTGTAACACTGGGGGACGATAGTTATAGAGATTTATGAGAATTCTCTATTTTATTTGGTGTTGGATTATGGTTCCAATTGGTTTTGTTGATGATGTTCTTTATTCCGTTGTGATAAACATAATTGTGTTTTTGGTAAATCGTTTCCTAATAAAGCATGACTTGACCATGATTGGTTTATTTATTTCAAACAACTGTGACACCCTTGTGTTTATGTTTTACTCTGATATATTTATTTAATTTTCCGCGGGGTTTAGAAGGGTGTTATAATAGTGGTATCAGAGCATAGTCGGTCATGTGACCAGAGTCTTGTTGTTAATTTCTCCTTTCGGTATGCGACATGTGTGTGAAACACTGTCGGTACTCAGTGTGTCCTAACTGTTTGCCTGCAGAATTGGGATTGAAACTAGTGGGGGAGAAGCTATGCTTCTCGGATATGTCTCAAATACAAGATGTTAGCGTGATGCGGAGGGCAGCATTAGGTGGCAAGCTTTCCCCCTTAGCTTAGGTCTTCCTCATGCATTCTTTAAAACACAAACCACACTCTTTGATTTTCTTTTCTTAAGAGCTTGTTATTTCCGCTCCATTCCCAGCATAAGTCTCCAATGGTCGAGCAGCGGAGTGCGAATGTAACTCGTTCACCTAAAAAACACAAAACAAACAAAAATTAGTTAGCCGAGCTACGGTACCTCTGATTCCGCAAAACGGATACGTAGGCAGCGGGGTAGGGCCCGTGCGAGTATAATTCTTTCGTTTCCCTACATTTTGCATGCATTTTAGTCCAGATTAACGCAGTTTGTTTACACACCCATAGATTTAGACACAGACGTGGATACCATCGAGTACGATGGGCGTGAGGGGTGCTAACACCTTCCCCTCGCGTAACCGACTCCCTTACCCTTTTTCTCTGGTCGTGAGACTGTTGTTTTGTTTTGTGGTTTGCTGGCATTCCCTTCCTTTTCAGGATAAATATGTTAGTGCCGACACAGTGACCCGAGTGCAGCTCACTGCCATATTTGAGGATTGAGAGCATCATGTGGTACTGGAGGAGTATCGTCGCATTCGTGTCACCCAGGGCTGGCACAGTGTGGAGGGATATTCACATGGTTCTACCGGGTGTCACATCCTCTGCTGAGACCCGACGCTCCCGGAGCTCCCAGGCCAGCACACGAGGAGATCCTGGAGAACCAGCAAGCCGAGGATGACCACGCCATTGATCTCTTGCCGATCTGCCAGCGGATAGAGATGCTTGGGCGGGACGCGTTGGATCGAGGTGTCGTTCATCAGGGCGGTCTAGAGGCAGTCGCCGTTATGGAGATGATCGTCATTGATACGGGCCGTGCGACGGCATACAGGCGGCAGAGGAGGTCCCAGGGAGAGAGGGTTAGGCATACCCTGTAGTGGTCGGGTTTATTTTTTTTATTTCGGATTGTATCTTTTTTACACTATTATTATTTGGATTCGGATCGGTTTGTATATATTACTATTTTTATCATATTAGCATTTTCTGTTTATATGTCGCTTATTTTATTTCTCGATTTCCTTTAATTAAAAATACGAGACAGTTTCCAAAAACATAAAAATAAACACAATTTCTGCATAATTCGGAAGTTCATTTCCGAAATCCCCCAAAATCTGAAAAAAGGTGTTTTCGGAAGTGCATCTCCGAAAACACCCCCCATTTGGTGTTTTCGGAGATGCACTTCCGAAGTATGAAATTTTTTTAAAAAAAAAACTTCGGAAATGCATTTCCGAGGCAGGGGTAAATTGGGTTTTTCGCTGGGGGTGACCCCATAGAGAGGTGGATAAAGAAATTTTCTAAAATAAAATATGGCCAAAACTTTGTTCTATTTTTGTAAAACTTTATTGCAAGGGTTCATAGCGCAAGGAATACATGACATGCACAAACGAAAAAGTTTTCCATAAAAATTGTTGTTGTTACGATAAGAGATAACCTATAAGTCACAATCAAGTTCAAGATATGATTGTAACATCGCATATGCATATACACTCCTTTAAACAAGGTATTTCCTATTCTAGCAATCATTTCTATTCAAATAAGATAATGAAATACTAATAGAACTAGCATTATCTATTACAATTTTTCAAAATTTTGTAATTCACTAATCTTTCTAGCATTTTTCTAAGACTTTACCTATGGTGTCACCCCTATGATTAGAAATCAATCCAAAGCCTACAATATTCTTTTTGTAACACCCAACTTTATCAATGAAATGACAAGTCAGACATGTAAAATTCATATTCTGAATTGGGGCCCATGTATCAGTAGTCAATAATGACATTATTTGATGACCGAGATTCCTGAAATTGCATACGATAGTCCACGTTTTTTGAGAAGAGAAAGAAATTCATAAAATGCATATTGTCATACCCCAATTTTTGACCCTAAGATCATACATCATTTGCATTTCAATCATCAATCAAGATCACAACCTTGAGGTATCATTTTTCCTTTGAGGGGAACCATCGAGCATTTCTAGCTTTTTATTTGTTTTATACTAACCCAAATACCAAAAACATTGCTTTATTTCTTTGTAGGCTCTTGTTTTGTAGGTACCAAGCCAAGACATGCAATAAACAAGGCATTTTTCATGTTTTGGACTGATGAAATCGATTTCCCTACTGGGTAAATCGATTTCCCTGCAGCAATCTTCAACAAAATCACATTCTGGACAGCATGAAATCGATTTCCCTCCTGGGTAAATCGATTTCCCTAGTGTATTTTGCGCCAAATTCTCTTCTGGAACAGAGTGAAATCGATTTCACTCCTGGGGAAATCGATTTCCTTAAGGCAAAATTCAAAAATATAAGGAGGGAAGCTTGACATCATTTTGGCACCTTTTTCTTTGATTATTTTTGATCATTTTACCAATTTTCCACCTCATCAAAATTAATCCCTTCATTAAACCCACTTAAACCCCATTTTACCACTTTTTACCATTTAATTGCCACTTTAATCACCAATTAAACACAAGCTAATTTCCAAATGCAAAAAGACCAAACTACCACTACTCTTGCTCTCATCCTATAAATAGAGCCCACTACTCTCTCATTTCTCAAGCTTTTGATAGCCAAAAAAGTTCTTGCAAATTCATTTCTCAAGCTTTGAGAGCCAAAAAACCCCTTGCAATTTCTCTCCTCATCCCTACCAAATCCACCAAAGCTCTTTGTTCTTTCATAAAGTTTGTGAGTCACATCTTGAACCTCACAAACTTTGAGCTAAACCACCATCTATTTCACTCTTTTTTCTTCAATTGTTGAGAGATCAAGATTTGTGTTGGTGATTCTTGAAGTAGATCTAAGTTTTGTTCAAGATTTGGTAATTTTCTTCATCCTTTTTGTATATCATGATGTAGATCTTTGTTGCTTGTGTGTGATGCATCTTTGATGCTATATTGGTGCTATTTGATGGTGATTTGATGGAAAATTCGTGCTCCAATTGATATGTGATCATAAGGTGTTTGTATGTTTGCTTAAGTCAAGTTTTATGCCTTTAAATGTTGTTTTTGCTGAAATTTGCACTGGTCAAATCGATTTCCTTAAGGCTCAAATCGATTTCATGCTGTACGTAACTTGTTTTTTTTGAAAACTGCCTTATGGAAATCGATTTCCCTCTGCATGAAATCGATTTCCTGCTGGCAGAATGTGTTTTTTTGCCTTTTTTATGCTTGTTTTGGCTTCCTACTTCCTCCACTTCATTAATATCATTGGATCTAGGATGTTGATAGGTTTGAAATGACCTAATCCATAATATTAGATGAATGATATTAATGATAGTGTGAGTTGATTATCTTTATGCATTTTATCTTCTTCTTCTCCTTTTTTTCTTTTGATCGATGAAAGTCTTAATATCTTGAGAATTCTATGGATTCTTGATAAAGACTAGATCAATTTGTTTTCCTTATTATCTTTTCATCTTATTTGCTTTTGATCGATGAAAGTCTTAATATCTTGAGAATTCTATGGATTCTTGATAAAGACTAGATCAATTTGTTTCTATTCTTATCTTTTTCATCTTATTTTCTCTTGATCGATGAAAGCCTTAATATCTAGAGAATTCTATGGATTCTTGATAAAGGCTAGATCATTTCTTCTTCTCCTTCTTGTTTCTTTTGATTGATGATCTTGATACATGGAGAGTTCTCCTACATTTGTCCCGACTCGATAAAAGATCAAACATGGAAGAGAATTGTATGCGGTTGATTTAAGACTTGTGGAGGTTTTTATCGTGTAGTCGCTATGATTTTATCAAGCTTCTGATAAGCCCCATTGACTTTAAATCCGAGTACATCATTCACTCACCATAGATCTTCCTACTAACTTTGATAACATACTTGACAAGTTTCAAGATGGTTATCTTTAACATTTAACAACTAACTTTAATTTCCGCACCTTTACTATACCGCTCTTTATATTACCGCTCTTTATATTTCTCGCCTTATCGCTTTACTTTATCATTTCATCATATTTACCTTCCGTCATTTTCTCTTTGTCCACTTGGACATATGTTTATGTTTCCGTTATTTTTCTTTTGTCCACTTGGACCATACTTTATTTTTTCGCTAAAACACTAATAAATAACCAAAATCTAAAAAATACATAAGGCTCTCTTTGGACTATCGGTTACTATCCCTAGCACTTTGGAGATTCGGACTTATGGACCTAGTACCTTTGGACTCATTCTATTATTATCCTGTGATTGTTCTGTCTGTCTGGCATTGTGCTGTTGTATGTTTTTGTGTGCAGGTATTTCCTTGAAAGCCCTTGATGGTTAATTCCAAGGCATTGAAATAAGGATTTTACCCGAAAACAGCCGTTACTCTGCCCGATTTTCGTCAGAACCTTAATGTGTTTAATGCAAAGTGGTGCTAAGACAATAAGTTCATGTGGATCCCCAAGTGTTAATGTGTTGGTATTGATAAATCCAAAGGATGGGAAAACTACATTGACTCTTAATGTCAAGTGTTGGCTTCTTATTTGGTTAGACCGTTTCTTTCCTTAGCTTTTATTTTATGCATTAGGTTAGCCTCTTCATCTCCTCCCATTCTTAAATTTTCAAAATCTTCTCCCTTTTTCCAAAACATTCTTATGTTTGCAAACCTTTTCAAAACCTTTTCTTAAAAATATCTTTCGCCCTTAGTGGCTTTTCTTCAAAAGTTTAGACACCGTTAATTGTTGAAACGAGTGGTTATACCCCACGATTTTGAAATTGATTGATAATAACGAGATCTTTTCCGCGTGAGAGAGCTAGTGGCATACTCGTTGATTTTATCCGAGTTGGCGCCCTTCTTTCATTTGCGATGCAAAGAACTTGTTTGTTCTCATGCTCAAGATCAATGGCTGAGTATTTCTCTCTAACGACAACAAAGTGTTTATTCGTTTTAAAATGTTTTTTCCAAAAAGCGGAACTACATTAGCTCTGACTTCTCCATTGCACCGAGGAGGTATGTAGGCCCAAAGCTTAACGCTTTGCCGAGCTTATTTTGAAAATAAAACAAACCGTTTTTTAGCACATACACAACACAGATTTTCAAAAAGGTTCCCGTGGAGTACCACGGATATGAGGGGTGCTTAAAACCTTCCCCTCATATAATCAACACCCGAACCTGAGTTCTCTTTCTTGTTTTAAAAAAAAACAAAACTTTGGGTTTTACGTTCTTTTCCCTTTTCCTTTGAAAAAATAAAGCGCGGTGGCGATTTCAAACGAAATATTGATTCGAGTCAATCCCATGGCTTCGATATCAGATTTTCCCCGCTACAGAAAAATGGCGACTTCACTGGGGAACCAGTTTTAAGTGTGTTAAGCCTATTTTTGTTTATCTGTGTGTTTTATCTGTATATATTATTGTGTGCTTTGTTTGTTTATTTTTTTTTTTTTTTTTTTTTGGTGCTCGATGGTTCCTCTGTGATGAGATAAAGTTCTAACCCGAACTTTGGTGAATAACTTGAGATAGGAGGTGGTAAGACCAATAGTCGCATGTCAGGAGCAATCCTTAACATGAGCATCATATGGTGGAACCCCAATCAGTGGAGGCCTCATGGAAGGTAGTAGATGTTGTTACGAATCATCGTAAGGACGCTATTACTTTCAATAGTGAGTGTCCGTAGAAGCTGAATGGCCTAGAACCCTTTTAACCCATCTAAGCCTTTTTAGGATGTAGTGCAGAAACAAGATCAAGTACCAATTTGAGCTTGTTGTCATGCGATACTACGCTCAGACGAGGTCTTTTTAGGCATATTATTGGCGCCCATGAGCAATTGTGCGTGCCGGTAATATCCGATAGAAGATTGAAAACTCTGGGAACCTTTGTAGAACCCGTTTGGCAGGTACAAAATTCCCTAGTACATACCTTTGTGGGTGGTTCTTAACCTTGACTCCATGCTCGTGACGTCGAACCTTTGAACTCTGTTTGTGTGACCATGTGTGATCTTGATTGGGATTGATGCATAAACCATACATCCATGCATTCATTTGATTTCCAAGGAACTCATAGGTCTTCCTTTGTAAACATCATAAGTTTCATCAAACTCAATGGATCTTGGGTGTTGATGGGGTGAAAACTCTAATCCACCAAAATGGATGATTGATCTTGATGATAACTTGATCAAAGCTTTGATTCAATATAGGATTTACCTTCTTCATGTTTTGATGTTTACAAAGTAATAACTTGAATTCTTTGAAAATCAAATAAAACAAAAAAACAACAATTGCATCATTTGCATACATACATCCAGGTTGTCCAGAAAACTTATCCTTGTCTGTCTCCATCTTCAGAGTTTGTCTACCGTCAAGCTGATTCCTCGACACATTGAACTAGAAGCATGTATCTGAAGAGTATGGAAGAACTTCAACAAGACCAAGAGTTGGTAAGATCAAAGAAGCTATCTTTCAGGGATATGGGTCCTAATGTTGTCACTAATCCTTTGCCAGAACAGAGTGGCTGAAGACAGATCAAAGCCAGATATTCCTAAAGCCAAGTGTTTCAGACAAGATAGCTCATCTTTGTTGCTGATTAGTCACTAGGCTTTGTTTCTGTACTGTTTGTTTTTCCTTTATTGTACTGTTTACTTTTAGACTTTGTTTGTTTCTGAATGGTGATTTTAATGAAATGAGCATTGCATATTTTGAATTCATTAACATCCACTGTGTTTATATTTATACCTTATTTTACAAAACTTTTTCTTCCATTTGCTTTCTCTATCAAACTTGTGTTTTATGCAAAGATTGGAGGGAGGATGATGACAACGAAATACCCAAGTTGTTGAACTGTATGCTTTCGAATAAAACTCTACTGATGATGTACAGGCATTGTTTCAATTCCCAAACACTGGAGAAATAAGGAAGTTAATCCCTTGTCAACCCCTCTGAGCCTTCGAAGTTGGAGTTTCTTTCTGTATGAAAAACCCGTATTTTTAACCTGGGGTAGGGTAGTTCTCAGTTAATTTGGCTGTGCATTCTATTTTAAGAGAATCATTCAGTACACCTTTCAACAAGTGCTTCAATCGCAAGCTTTCCTCCGCATACATCAAAGAAATGTTGGAGATGTCAATTAAAAGCCAATGATGGTTCATCTTAATCATTAAGCAAGGCAGTCACTATCTTTCAAAAAAAAATGTATCAAAAAAATGTATACAAAGAAAAGCCTGCTAAGTCAAAACCAAAAATGATGACTTAGGCAAAAATAAGGGCATCCCGCTGACTGTAAGATCAAAAATAAACAGTTCAGGCAAAAGTTAGGGATATCAAAAGAAAAAGATGAAAAAAGAGAAGTCAATAAATTCCTCAAGCAACAAAATGTTGTGACAACAAAAAGGAAGAAGTGACTGCAATCTCAAAAGTTCTCTTTGCTTGTGAACTATCATCATTATCAAAGGTGCAATTCCAGAAGTCTCTTGGAACCTGAATGCATAAGTTGAATTAACTGAGTTGTAGGACTGGAGATCATCACGAAGGGGGTGGGAACAATCAAATTTTGAGCCTTATATCCTTTGTTTCTTAAACCGTGAACCTGGCCACGTTACAACCTTTAAAAGACCTAATTGAGGCAAGGTTTGTTTGAAAGCATACTACAACAAGGTTGCGTAAGCTGACTCCCATGAGATTTGCCAATCATTTGCTTTGATATCATATCTTTGTTTTATCTTTCACTTTGAATGTCTGAACCTTTATGTTTTGACTAGTTGATTCCATTCTCTTTACATCAATAACATATTTCAAAAAATGATTTTGATTTCAAAAATATTCTTTGAGCATTGCATTAAAATTACCATTCTTGAATGAACATTTTGTTTGCAAGTAAGCACTCATTTTTCAGGAAGTTCAAACAGTCGAGAAACTTGATCAGTGATCCTATCAGGGGCATGTTATTTCAAGATCCTGTTGTTCATTCAAGATTTGTTGATCAGAATATCATTTCAATACTTGTACTGGGGCAAGCCATCCCAACATGCATTTCAAGAATTGAAGCCATGATCAGTTAACTTGCAACAATTAGTGAATCAGGGGCAATCTTCTTCAGCAATCCCCAAGCAGTTTTATCAGCCCTTCTCAAAGGATCATCGATTTGATACAGTTACCAGTGTAATAGAAGTATGTCCAAGCATCTTCTTCGTAAGCAGAATTGGCAGAGTTCCCGTGTTGAGGAATCAGAGTTCCTATCGTGCCTCACAAAAGAGTCTCCCTCAGTTGTCACAAACAATTGCATTGCATTGATCATATATCATGCATAGAAAAATTCAACATCACGCATTGAAACAAATTTCATACTCATTTACATTCTCCGAGGTCCTGTTGTTATCAACATTTTACCTTGAGATCTAAGTTCAACTTACTTGGCACATACCAAAGTAGATGTTCGTCTGCCTGTTTCTATTTCCGTCCAATGCTACTCTTGGATGTGTAAACTTTTCTCTCTGTCCAATGCTACTCTTGGACATGTCATTTCTCACTTTTTATCCAAAGCCACTATTGGATGTCACAATCCCCATTAAAATGTTTCTCACCTCCTTCAAAGCTACTATTGAATGACGTTCATGTCTTTGAGCTGGAATAACATTCTTTTTGTCCAATGCCACTATTGGATGTTTATTGAGTTTGTTTTCCATCCATTGCCACTCCTGAATGGTTGCTCAAATTTTCCGAATTGGTTTCCATTTTGTTCAAAGCTACTGTTGAACGCCTCTGATGTATTTCCGGGTTCAGGTTTCCATTTTGCATTCAAAGCCACTATTGAATCTCTTTGGTTTCCATTTTTGTCTAAAGCTACTATTGGATTGTTCCCGATGTTTTCCAGAGTTTGGATTCCTTTTGTTCAAAGCTACTGTTGAACGTCTCTGTCGTATCTTCGGGTTTGTAGGTCTCCTTTTGCATTCAAAGCCACTATTGAATCTTGTTGGTCTCCTTCCATCCAAAACAACTATTGGATGTCTCCGCTGTTTCCTCAGAGTTTGGGCCCTTTTTCAGATTCATTCAATGCCACTCTTGAATGTCTCTGATGGTTGGTGTCGTCTAATGCCACTTTTAGACGTTTCTACCCAATATGTTTGTGTTCCAGAGTTCATTCAATGCCACTTTTGAATATCTCTGTTGATTTTCATCGTCTAATGCCACTCTTAGACGTTCTTACTACACTTCTAACTTGGGTTTTATCCCTCCCTTTCTAAGTATTGCTGGATATTTCTTGTCACCCTGACGGATAACCAGTAGTATCTTGTTTCCCTAGCCACTCCTTTCATTCGAGTCTATCGCTCATTCCTTTTGTTCCCCCCAGTGGCATTATATTCCCCCTCTATTTTCATAAGCATACTTGATGCATCCATTAGCATCGCATTATACCTTAGGTTCAAAAATTGTGTATTTTATATTTAAGTCTCTTCAATTACGTCGAGCTGAGGATTTTAACCCTCACATCTCCGGAAAGAAGAAACTTAAATAGGGGCATCTGTCATACCCCAATTTTTGACCCTAAGATCATACATCATTTGCATTTCAATCATCAATCAAGATCACAACCTTGAGGTATCATTTTTCCTTTGAGGGGAACCATCGAGCATTTCTAGCTTTTTATTTGTTTTATACTAACCCAAATACCAAAAACATTGCTTTATTTCTTTGTAGGCTCTTGTTTTGTAGGTACCAAGCCAAGACATGCAATAAACAAGGCATTTTTCATGTTTTGGACTGATGAAATCGATTTCCCTACTGGGTAAATCGATTTCCCTGCAGCAATCTTCAACAAAATCACATTCTGGACAGCATGAAATCGATTTCCCTCCTGGGTAAATCGATTTCCCTAGTGTATTTTGCGCCAAATTCTCTTCTGGAACAGAGTGAAATCGATTTCACTCCTGGGGAAATCGATTTCCTTAAGGCAAAATTCAAAAATATAAGGAGGGAAGCTTGACATCATTTTGGCACCTTTTTCTTTGATTATTTTTGATCATTTTACCAATTTTCCACCTCATCAAAATTAATCCCTTCATTAAACCCACTTAAACCCCATTTTACCACTTTTTACCATTTAATTGCCACTTTAATCACCAATTAAACACAAGCTAATTTCCAAATGCAAAAAGACCAAACTACCACTACTCTTGCTCTCATCCTATAAATAGAGCCCACTACTCTCTCATTTCTCAAGCTTTTGATAGCCAAAAAAGTTCTTGCAAATTCATTTCTCAAGCTTTGAGAGCCAAAAAACCCCTTGCAATTTCTCTCCTCATCCCTACCAAATCCACCAAAGCTCTTTGTTCTTTCATAAAGTTTGTGAGTCACATCTTGAACCTCACAAACTTTGAGCTAAACCACCATCTATTTCACTCTTTTTTCTTCAATTGTTGAGAGATCAAGATTTGTGTTGGTGATTCTTGAAGTAGATCTAAGTTTTGTTCAAGATTTGGTAATTTTCTTCATCCTTTTTGTATATCATGATGTAGATCTTTGTTGCTTGTGTGTGATGCATCTTTGATGCTATATTGGTGCTATTTGATGGTGATTTGATGGAAAATTCGTGCTCCAATTGATATGTGATCATAAGGTGTTTGTATGTTTGCTTAAGTCAAGTTTTATGCCTTTAAATGTTGTTTTTGCTGAAATTTGCACTGGTCAAATCGATTTCCTTAAGGCTCAAATCGATTTCATGCTGTACGTAACTTGTTTTTTTTGAAAACTGCCTTATGGAAATCGATTTCCCTCTGCATGAAATCGATTTCCTGCTGGCAGAATGTGTTTTTTTGCCTTTTTTATGCTTGTTTTGGCTTCCTACTTCCTCCACTTCATTAATATCATTGGATCTAGGATGTTGATAGGTTTGAAATGACCTAATCCATAATATTAGATGAATGATATTAATGATAGTGTGAGTTGATTATCTTTATGCATTTTATCTTCTTCTTCTCCTTTTTTTCTTTTGATCGATGAAAGTCTTAATATCTTGAGAATTCTATGGATTCTTGATAAAGACTAGATCAATTTGTTTTCCTTATTATCTTTTCATCTTATTTGCTTTTGATCGATGAAAGTCTTAATATCTTGAGAATTCTATGGATTCTTGATAAAGACTAGATCAATTTGTTTCTATTCTTATCTTTTTCATCTTATTTTCTCTTGATCGATGAAAGCCTTAATATCTAGAGAATTCTATGGATTCTTGATAAAGGCTAGATCATTTCTTCTTCTCCTTCTTGTTTCTTTTGATTGATGATCTTGATACATGGAGAGTTCTCCTACATTTGTCCCGACTCGATAAAAGATCAAACATGGAAGAGAATTGTATGCGGTTGATTTAAGACTTGTGGAGGTTTTTATCGTGTAGTCGCTATGATTTTATCAAGCTTCTGATAAGCCCCATTGACTTTAAATCCGAGTACATCATTCACTCACCATAGATCTTCCTACTAACTTTGATAACATACTTGACAAGTTTCAAGATGGTTATCTTTAACATTTAACAACTAACTTTAATTTCCGCACCTTTACTATACCGCTCTTTATATTACCGCTCTTTATATTTCTCGCCTTATCGCTTTACTTTATCATTTCATCATATTTACCTTCCGTCATTTTCTCTTTGTCCACTTGGACATATGTTTATGTTTCCGTTATTTTTCTTTTGTCCACTTGGACCATACTTTATTTTTTCGCTAAAACACTAATAAATAACCAAAATCTAAAAAATACATAAGGCTCTCTTTGGACTATCGGTTACTATCCCTAGCACTTTGGAGATTCGGACTTATGGACCTAGTACCTTTGGACTCATTCTATTATTATCCTGTGATTGTTCTGTCTGTCTGGCATTGTGCTGTTGTATGTTTTTGTGTGCAGGTATTTCCTTGAAAGCCCTTGATGGTTAATTCCAAGGCATTGAAATAAGGATTTTACCCGAAAACAGCCGTTACTCTGCCCGATTTTCGTCAGAACCTTAATGTGTTTAATGCAAAGTGGTGCTAAGACAATAAGTTCATGTGGATCCCCAAGTGTTAATGTGTTGGTATTGATAAATCCAAAGGATGGGAAAACTACATTGACTCTTAATGTCAAGTGTTGGCTTCTTATTTGGTTAGACCGTTTCTTTCCTTAGCTTTTATTTTATGCATTAGGTTAGCCTCTTCATCTCCTCCCATTCTTAAATTTTCAAAATCTTCTCCCTTTTTCCAAAACATTCTTATGTTTGCAAACCTTTTCAAAACCTTTTCTTAAAAATATCTTTCGCCCTTAGTGGCTTTTCTTCAAAAGTTTAGACACCGTTAATTGTTGAAACGAGTGGTTATACCCCACGATTTTGAAATTGATTGATAATAACGAGATCTTTTCCGCGTGAGAGAGCTAGTGGCATACTCGTTGATTTTATCCGAGTTGGCGCCCTTCTTTCATTTGCGATGCAAAGAACTTGTTTGTTCTCATGCTCAAGATCAATGGCTGAGTATTTCTCTCTAACGACAACAAAGTGTTTATTCGTTTTAAAATGTTTTTTCCAAAAAGCGGAACTACATTAGCTCTGACTTCTCCATTGCACCGAGGAGGTATGTAGGCCCAAAGCTTAACGCTTTGCCGAGCTTATTTTGAAAATAAAACAAACCGTTTTTTAGCACATACACAACACAGATTTTCAAAAAGGTTCCCGTGGAGTACCACGGATATGAGGGGTGCTTAAAACCTTCCCCTCATATAATCAACACCCGAACCTGAGTTCTCTTTCTTGTTTTAAAAAAAAACAAAACTTTGGGTTTTACGTTCTTTTCCCTTTTCCTTTGAAAAAATAAAGCGCGGTGGCGATTTCAAACGAAATATTGATTCGAGTCAATCCCATGGCTTCGATATCAGATTTTCCCCGCTACAGAAAAATGGCGACTTCACTGGGGAACCAGTTTTAAGTGTGTTAAGCCTATTTTTGTTTATCTGTGTGTTTTATCTGTATATATTATTGTGTGCTTTGTTTGTTTATTTTTTTTTTTTTTTTTTTTTGGTGCTCGATGGTTCCTCTGTGATGAGATAAAGTTCTAACCCGAACTTTGGTGAATAACTTGAGATAGGAGGTGGTAAGACCAATAGTCGCATGTCAGGAGCAATCCTTAACATGAGCATCATATGGTGGAACCCCAATCAGTGGAGGCCTCATGGAAGGTAGTAGATGTTGTTACGAATCATCGTAAGGACGCTATTACTTTCAATAGTGAGTGTCCGTAGAAGCTGAATGGCCTAGAACCCTTTTAACCCATCTAAGCCTTTTTAGGATGTAGTGCAGAAACAAGATCAAGTACCAATTTGAGCTTGTTGTCATGCGATACTACGCTCAGACGAGGTCTTTTTAGGCATATTATTGGCGCCCATGAGCAATTGTGCGTGCCGGTAATATCCGATAGAAGATTGAAAACTCTGGGAACCTTTGTAGAACCCGTTTGGCAGGTACAAAATTCCCTAGTACATACCTTTGTGGGTGGTTCTTAACCTTGACTCCATGCTCGTGACGTCGAACCTTTGAACTCTGTTTGTGTGACCATGTGTGATCTTGATTGGGATTGATGCATAAACCATACATCCATGCATTCATTTGATTTCCAAGGAACTCATAGGTCTTCCTTTGTAAACATCATAAGTTTCATCAAACTCAATGGATCTTGGGTGTTGATGGGGTGAAAACTCTAATCCACCAAAATGGATGATTGATCTTGATGATAACTTGATCAAAGCTTTGATTCAATATAGGATTTACCTTCTTCATGTTTTGATGTTTACAAAGTAATAACTTGAATTCTTTGAAAATCAAATAAAACAAAAAAACAACAATTGCATCATTTGCATACATACATCCAGGTTGTCCAGAAAACTTATCCTTGTCTGTCTCCATCTTCAGAGTTTGTCTACCGTCAAGCTGATTCCTCGACACATTGAACTAGAAGCATGTATCTGAAGAGTATGGAAGAACTTCAACAAGACCAAGAGTTGGTAAGATCAAAGAAGCTATCTTTCAGGGATATGGGTCCTAATGTTGTCACTAATCCTTTGCCAGAACAGAGTGGCTGAAGACAGATCAAAGCCAGATATTCCTAAAGCCAAGTGTTTCAGACAAGATAGCTCATCTTTGTTGCTGATTAGTCACTAGGCTTTGTTTCTGTACTGTTTGTTTTTCCTTTATTGTACTGTTTACTTTTAGACTTTGTTTGTTTCTGAATGGTGATTTTAATGAAATGAGCATTGCATATTTTGAATTCATTAACATCCACTGTGTTTATATTTATACCTTATTTTACAAAACTTTTTCTTCCATTTGCTTTCTCTATCAAACTTGTGTTTTATGCAAAGATTGGAGGGAGGATGATGACAACGAAATACCCAAGTTGTTGAACTGTATGCTTTCGAATAAAACTCTACTGATGATGTACAGGCATTGTTTCAATTCCCAAACACTGGAGAAATAAGGAAGTTAATCCCTTGTCAACCCCTCTGAGCCTTCGAAGTTGGAGTTTCTTTCTGTATGAAAAACCCGTATTTTTAACCTGGGGTAGGGTAGTTCTCAGTTAATTTGGCTGTGCATTCTATTTTAAGAGAATCATTCAGTACACCTTTCAACAAGTGCTTCAATCGCAAGCTTTCCTCCGCATACATCAAAGAAATGTTGGAGATGTCAATTAAAAGCCAATGATGGTTCATCTTAATCATTAAGCAAGGCAGTCACTATCTTTCAAAAAAAAATGTATCAAAAAAATGTATACAAAGAAAAGCCTGCTAAGTCAAAACCAAAAATGATGACTTAGGCAAAAATAAGGGCATCCCGCTGACTGTAAGATCAAAAATAAACAGTTCAGGCAAAAGTTAGGGATATCAAAAGAAAAAGATGAAAAAAGAGAAGTCAATAAATTCCTCAAGCAACAAAATGTTGTGACAACAAAAAGGAAGAAGTGACTGCAATCTCAAAAGTTCTCTTTGCTTGTGAACTATCATCATTATCAAAGGTGCAATTCCAGAAGTCTCTTGGAACCTGAATGCATAAGTTGAATTAACTGAGTTGTAGGACTGGAGATCATCACGAAGGGGGTGGGAACAATCAAATTTTGAGCCTTATATCCTTTGTTTCTTAAACCGTGAACCTGGCCACGTTACAACCTTTAAAAGACCTAATTGAGGCAAGGTTTGTTTGAAAGCATACTACAACAAGGTTGCGTAAGCTGACTCCCATGAGATTTGCCAATCATTTGCTTTGATATCATATCTTTGTTTTATCTTTCACTTTGAATGTCTGAACCTTTATGTTTTGACTAGTTGATTCCATTCTCTTTACATCAATAACATATTTCAAAAAATGATTTTGATTTCAAAAATATTCTTTGAGCATTGCATTAAAATTACCATTCTTGAATGAACATTTTGTTTGCAAGTAAGCACTCATTTTTCAGGAAGTTCAAACAGTCGAGAAACTTGATCAGTGATCCTATCAGGGGCATGTTATTTCAAGATCCTGTTGTTCATTCAAGATTTGTTGATCAGAATATCATTTCAATACTTGTACTGGGGCAAGCCATCCCAACATGCATTTCAAGAATTGAAGCCATGATCAGTTAACTTGCAACAATTAGTGAATCAGGGGCAATCTTCTTCAGCAATCCCCAAGCAGTTTTATCAGCCCTTCTCAAAGGATCATCGATTTGATACAGTTACCAGTGTAATAGAAGTATGTCCAAGCATCTTCTTCGTAAGCAGAATTGGCAGAGTTCCCGTGTTGAGGAATCAGAGTTCCTATCGTGCCTCACAAAAGAGTCTCCCTCAGTTGTCACAAACAATTGCATTGCATTGATCATATATCATGCATAGAAAAATTCAACATCACGCATTGAAACAAATTTCATACTCATTTACATTCTCCGAGGTCCTGTTGTTATCAACATTTTACCTTGAGATCTAAGTTCAACTTACTTGGCACATACCAAAGTAGATGTTCGTCTGCCTGTTTCTATTTCCGTCCAATGCTACTCTTGGATGTGTAAACTTTTCTCTCTGTCCAATGCTACTCTTGGACATGTCATTTCTCACTTTTTATCCAAAGCCACTATTGGATGTCACAATCCCCATTAAAATGTTTCTCACCTCCTTCAAAGCTACTATTGAATGACGTTCATGTCTTTGAGCTGGAATAACATTCTTTTTGTCCAATGCCACTATTGGATGTTTATTGAGTTTGTTTTCCATCCATTGCCACTCCTGAATGGTTGCTCAAATTTTCCGAATTGGTTTCCATTTTGTTCAAAGCTACTGTTGAACGCCTCTGATGTATTTCCGGGTTCAGGTTTCCATTTTGCATTCAAAGCCACTATTGAATCTCTTTGGTTTCCATTTTTGTCTAAAGCTACTATTGGATTGTTCCCGATGTTTTCCAGAGTTTGGATTCCTTTTGTTCAAAGCTACTGTTGAACGTCTCTGTCGTATCTTCGGGTTTGTAGGTCTCCTTTTGCATTCAAAGCCACTATTGAATCTTGTTGGTCTCCTTCCATCCAAAACAACTATTGGATGTCTCCGCTGTTTCCTCAGAGTTTGGGCCCTTTTTCAGATTCATTCAATGCCACTCTTGAATGTCTCTGATGGTTGGTGTCGTCTAATGCCACTTTTAGACGTTTCTACCCAATATGTTTGTGTTCCAGAGTTCATTCAATGCCACTTTTGAATATCTCTGTTGATTTTCATCGTCTAATGCCACTCTTAGACGTTCTTACTACACTTCTAACTTGGGTTTTATCCCTCCCTTTCTAAGTATTGCTGGATATTTCTTGTCACCCTGACGGATAACCAGTAGTATCTTGTTTCCCTAGCCACTCCTTTCATTCGAGTCTATCGCTCATTCCTTTTGTTCCCCCCAGTGGCATTATATTCCCCCTCTATTTTCATAAGCATACTTGATGCATCCATTAGCATCGCATTATACCTTAGGTTCAAAAATTGTGTATTTTATATTTAAGTCTCTTCAATTACGTCGAGCTGAGGATTTTAACCCTCACATCTCCGGAAAGAAGAAACTTAAATAGGGGCATCTGTCATACCCCAATTTTTGACCCTAAGATCATACATCATTTGCATTTCAATCATCAATCAAGATCACAACCTTGAGGTATCATTTTTCCTTTGAGGGGAACCATCGAGCATTTCTAGCTTTTTATTTGTTTTATACTAACCCAAATACCAAAAACATTGCTTTATTTCTTTGTAGGCTCTTGTTTTGTAGGTACCAAGCCAAGACATGCAATAAACAAGGCATTTTTCATGTTTTGGACTGATGAAATCGATTTCCCTACTGGGTAAATCGATTTCCCTGCAGCAATCTTCAACAAAATCACATTCTGGACAGCATGAAATCGATTTCCCTCCTGGGTAAATCGATTTCCCTAGTGTATTTTGCGCCAAATTCTCTTCTGGAACAGAGTGAAATCGATTTCACTCCTGGGGAAATCGATTTCCTTAAGGCAAAATTCAAAAATATAAGGAGGGAAGCTTGACATCATTTTGGCACCTTTTTCTTTGATTATTTTTGATCATTTTACCAATTTTCCACCTCATCAAAATTAATCCCTTCATTAAACCCACTTAAACCCCATTTTACCACTTTTTACCATTTAATTGCCACTTTAATCACCAATTAAACACAAGCTAATTTCCAAATGCAAAAAGACCAAACTACCACTACTCTTGCTCTCATCCTATAAATAGAGCCCACTACTCTCTCATTTCTCAAGCTTTTGATAGCCAAAAAAGTTCTTGCAAATTCATTTCTCAAGCTTTGAGAGCCAAAAAACCCCTTGCAATTTCTCTCCTCATCCCTACCAAATCCACCAAAGCTCTTTGTTCTTTCATAAAGTTTGTGAGTCACATCTTGAACCTCACAAACTTTGAGCTAAACCACCATCTATTTCACTCTTTTTTCTTCAATTGTTGAGAGATCAAGATTTGTGTTGGTGATTCTTGAAGTAGATCTAAGTTTTGTTCAAGATTTGGTAATTTTCTTCATCCTTTTTGTATATCATGATGTAGATCTTTGTTGCTTGTGTGTGATGCATCTTTGATGCTATATTGGTGCTATTTGATGGTGATTTGATGGAAAATTCGTGCTCCAATTGATATGTGATCATAAGGTGTTTGTATGTTTGCTTAAGTCAAGTTTTATGCCTTTAAATGTTGTTTTTGCTGAAATTTGCACTGGTCAAATCGATTTCCTTAAGGCTCAAATCGATTTCATGCTGTACGTAACTTGTTTTTTTTGAAAACTGCCTTATGGAAATCGATTTCCCTCTGCATGAAATCGATTTCCTGCTGGCAGAATGTGTTTTTTTGCCTTTTTTATGCTTGTTTTGGCTTCCTACTTCCTCCACTTCATTAATATCATTGGATCTAGGATGTTGATAGGTTTGAAATGACCTAATCCATAATATTAGATGAATGATATTAATGATAGTGTGAGTTGATTATCTTTATGCATTTTATCTTCTTCTTCTCCTTTTTTTCTTTTGATCGATGAAAGTCTTAATATCTTGAGAATTCTATGGATTCTTGATAAAGACTAGATCAATTTGTTTTCCTTATTATCTTTTCATCTTATTTGCTTTTGATCGATGAAAGTCTTAATATCTTGAGAATTCTATGGATTCTTGATAAAGACTAGATCAATTTGTTTCTATTCTTATCTTTTTCATCTTATTTTCTCTTGATCGATGAAAGCCTTAATATCTAGAGAATTCTATGGATTCTTGATAAAGGCTAGATCATTTCTTCTTCTCCTTCTTGTTTCTTTTGATTGATGATCTTGATACATGGAGAGTTCTCCTACATTTGTCCCGACTCGATAAAAGATCAAACATGGAAGAGAATTGTATGCGGTTGATTTAAGACTTGTGGAGGTTTTTATCGTGTAGTCGCTATGATTTTATCAAGCTTCTGATAAGCCCCATTGACTTTAAATCCGAGTACATCATTCACTCACCATAGATCTTCCTACTAACTTTGATAACATACTTGACAAGTTTCAAGATGGTTATCTTTAACATTTAACAACTAACTTTAATTTCCGCACCTTTACTATACCGCTCTTTATATTACCGCTCTTTATATTTCTCGCCTTATCGCTTTACTTTATCATTTCATCATATTTACCTTCCGTCATTTTCTCTTTGTCCACTTGGACATATGTTTATGTTTCCGTTATTTTTCTTTTGTCCACTTGGACCATACTTTATTTTTTCGCTAAAACACTAATAAATAACCAAAATCTAAAAAATACATAAGGCTCTCTTTGGACTATCGGTTACTATCCCTAGCACTTTGGAGATTCGGACTTATGGACCTAGTACCTTTGGACTCATTCTATTATTATCCTGTGATTGTTCTGTCTGTCTGGCATTGTGCTGTTGTATGTTTTTGTGTGCAGGTATTTCCTTGAAAGCCCTTGATGGTTAATTCCAAGGCATTGAAATAAGGATTTTACCCGAAAACAGCCGTTACTCTGCCCGATTTTCGTCAGAACCTTAATGTGTTTAATGCAAAGTGGTGCTAAGACAATAAGTTCATGTGGATCCCCAAGTGTTAATGTGTTGGTATTGATAAATCCAAAGGATGGGAAAACTACATTGACTCTTAATGTCAAGTGTTGGCTTCTTATTTGGTTAGACCGTTTCTTTCCTTAGCTTTTATTTTATGCATTAGGTTAGCCTCTTCATCTCCTCCCATTCTTAAATTTTCAAAATCTTCTCCCTTTTTCCAAAACATTCTTATGTTTGCAAACCTTTTCAAAACCTTTTCTTAAAAATATCTTTCGCCCTTAGTGGCTTTTCTTCAAAAGTTTAGACACCGTTAATTGTTGAAACGAGTGGTTATACCCCACGATTTTGAAATTGATTGATAATAACGAGATCTTTTCCGCGTGAGAGAGCTAGTGGCATACTCGTTGATTTTATCCGAGTTGGCGCCCTTCTTTCATTTGCGATGCAAAGAACTTGTTTGTTCTCATGCTCAAGATCAATGGCTGAGTATTTCTCTCTAACGACAACAAAGTGTTTATTCGTTTTAAAATGTTTTTTCCAAAAAGCGGAACTACATTAGCTCTGACTTCTCCATTGCACCGAGGAGGTATGTAGGCCCAAAGCTTAACGCTTTGCCGAGCTTATTTTGAAAATAAAACAAACCGTTTTTTAGCACATACACAACACAGATTTTCAAAAAGGTTCCCGTGGAGTACCACGGATATGAGGGGTGCTTAAAACCTTCCCCTCATATAATCAACACCCGAACCTGAGTTCTCTTTCTTGTTTTAAAAAAAAACAAAACTTTGGGTTTTACGTTCTTTTCCCTTTTCCTTTGAAAAAATAAAGCGCGGTGGCGATTTCAAACGAAATATTGATTCGAGTCAATCCCATGGCTTCGATATCAGATTTTCCCCGCTACACATATGATAGTCCACATTTTTGGAGAAGGGAAAGAGATTCCAGAAATTGCATATGATAGTCCACGATTTTTGAGAAGAGAAAGAAATTCATAAAATTCATATGATAGTCCACATTTTTGGAGAAAGGAAAGAAATTCCAGAAATTGCATATGGTAGTCACATTTTTGTGAGAAAGTAAAGAAATTTTAGAAAATGAATATGATAGTCCACATTTTTGGAGAAGGGAAAGAAATTCCAGAAATTGCATACGATAGTCCACGTTTTTGGAGAACATAAAGAAATTCAGAAATTACATATGAAAGTCCACGTTTATGGAGAAGAGAAAGAAATTTCGGAAAAAGCATATGATAGTCCATGTTTTTGGAGAAGGGAAAAAAATTCCTGAAATTGCATATGATAGTCCACAATTTTGGAGAAGAGAAAGAAATTCAGCAATTGTCCATGTTTTTAGAGAAGAGAAAAAAAATTCAAAAATTGCATATATAGTACACGTTTTTGGAGAAGGAAATGAAATTCCAGAAATTGCATATGATAGTCAACATTTTTGGAGAAGAGAAAGAAATTCTAAATTTGCACATGATAGTCCATGTTTTTGGAGAAGAGGAAGAAATTTAATAAATTGCATATGATAGTCCACGTTTTTGGAGAAGGGAAAGAAATTCCAGAAACTGTATATGATAGTCCATGTTTTTGTGAGAAGGGAAAGAGATTCCAGAAATTGCATATGATAGTCCACATTTTTGGAAAAGGGAAAGAGATTCTTGAAATTGCATATGATGGTCCATGTTTTTTGAGAAGAGAAAAAAATTTATAAAATGCATATGATAGTCCATATTTTTGGTGAAGGGAAAGAGATTCTGGAAATTGCATATGATAGTCCACATTTTTTGAGAAGTAAAAGAAATTCATAAAATGCATATGATAGTCCACAAATTTTGAGAAAGGAAAGAAATTCCAGAAATTGCATATGGTAGTTTAAGTTTTTGTGAGAAAGTAAAGAAATTTTAGAAAATGAATATGATAGTCCACATTTTTGGAGAAGTGAAAGAAATTCTAGAAATTGCATATGATAGTCCACGTTTTTGGAGAACATAAAGAAATTCAGAAATTGCATATTATAGTCCACGTTTATAGAGAAGAGAAAGAAATTTCAGAAAATGCATATGATTGTTTACGTTTTTGGAGAAGGGAAAAAAATTCCTGAAATTGTATATGATAGTCCACAATTTTGGAGAAGAGAAAGAAATTCAGAAATTGTCCATGGTTTTAGAGAAGAAAAAGAAATTTCTGAAATTGCATATAATAGTACACGTTTTTGGAGAAGGGAATGAAATTCCAGAAAGTGCATATGATATTCCACGTTTTTGGAGAAGGGAAAGAATTCTAGAAATTGCATATGACAGTCCATGTTTTTGTGAGAAGAGAATGAAATTTTATAAATTGCATATGATAGTCCACGTTTTTGGAGAAGGGAAAGAAATTCTGTAACACCCGGTATTTAATTAATTATTTAATTAAATATTTTCAAATTATTTTGAATTTAATTGTTGAATTTTTGGAATGTTGAGAATTGTTGACATGGGTTGTTATGATTAATTAGTATATTAATTATTTGATTAAGTTGTAGAAATAGTATTGAAGAAATACTAGTTTATTATATGGACTTAATTAAGTGATGGTGGTAGTAAAAGGTTGGGTGTGAATGTTAGGCCAAATAGGTTTAATGAAATTAGGTTAAGATAAGAATTAGGTTATCTAGAAGGAAAAATGTCTTGGGGAATTGGTCATGGGAAGTTGCAGAGAAGAGAGAAAATAGGAGAGAAGCTCATTCCCGTTTTTCTTGCAGCAGTCTCACTACATCAAAGATCCTCGATTCGTTAACGTTGGATCGCAACCAAATTTTGAGGGTAGGATCGCAAAACCTATATCTAACTTTTGACCGTTGGGATCTTCAAAATAAGGTCTGAGTTGTTAGATATCCTCATCGCACTGTAGCTGCATATTTGAGAAAAGTTTCAGCTTTTGATTCTGACTAAAAGAGGCAAGGGTTGGAAGCTAAGGCTAGAACGCATCGATCGGTAGAATTATAAAGCAATCTCCAATCCAAGGTAAGGGTGGGGTTCTTGCTCTATAAACGGGGATATGATGGACCCTATGTGGTGTTGGGTTATAATTTTATCGATGTGTTTGGTATTATTTGGTGTTCGTTATTTTGTGAGTTTCTGGAAAATTATATATGCACTGTTATGTTGTGTGGAATATTAATTAATGGTGTTGGTTTGTGATTTGGTGGATATATCGATTAACTGTGTTGGTTGATAATCAGGTGAATGAATCTGTCCTGGGAAAATTGTGATTGTTTAATTGAATAAAACTTATAGTCGATAATATTTTGTGATTGGAAAATAATCTGTGTTGTTAGTGATGCTATGATTTTGTGATTACTGCGAAATATAAGAGATAAAGTGACGTTGAGTTACCTATATTTATTGGTAACATTTATGATATAGGTGTTAGAAAGTATATGATAAGTATTTCTAATATCGTCTCCTCAGGGATTGATGCGATATTATCGCCGTTCTACAGCTTAGTGTATTTTGAGTTAAGTTTTGGGTAACAGTTTGGTGACATGAAATAATAAATGCATACAAAGTAAGTAAAGAACATAAAATAGGGTTTGTAAATAATTTGAGAAAACAGTGTCAAGATTAATGTTCATTAGTTTGCTTCATATGTACTCTAATGATCATATATATGAACCTATTAATGATTAATACAATCATGTATCCTCTCGATACCGTTTATCTCTAAAGCAATATCGTGATTATTATCATACTCACCGTCAGATGATCTCTCATGCCGACAATCAACATGATAATCTTAAAAGCTTGATACATGTGATTATCAACTCACAAATCTATCTTTAGAGTTTGTTTATTGATAGATGAATATGTTTTAGGTCTAGCTTTGAAACATATCTCTCAATAGTGATCCAAAACAACAAATGAAACATAAATAACAAGATATTCACCATGTATTGATCATTAACCAAGTTCATACGTAATAGATCAAAGAAAGTACATATTTACAAACTAACTACCTCTAATCTTGACACAAGATGAAACTTAGCCTTCCATATCCATGGAAGATTCAACAACAAGCAACAAACCAAGATTTAGTGACATCAAACTCAAGAAGATTGAAGAAAGATGTTTAGAAATCTTGATTTTCTCTTAAGGAAGATGGTTTTTCTCTTCTTCTCTTGCCCTAGCTTTTCTTCCAAGTGTGTGTTATGATAACTACCACTCTAATTCCCTTAATCATCAATTTTATGTGGCTTAGAACAAAAGTTGAAAAAGTAGGTCCGCTGAGCGGAGGGGGTCCGCTCAGCGGAGTAGCCAAAATATCTGATTTGTCTTCAAGGTCCGCTGAGCGGAGCCTGCTTTGATGCTCGTCCCTGCCCATGTCCGCTTCAACTCCGCTGAGCGGACTTGCTGTTGAAAACTCTCTGCCTGGGTCCGCTTGGACTCCGCTGAGCGGACCTTCTTGCACAAAACTCCTTCTTTTGGTCTTCCACCCTCATTGCAAGCTTGTTTTGATCATTCTTCTCATTCCATCTTGCCCAAAAGTTGTTAAAACCTAAAGAAAACATTACAAGAGTTAATAAACTAACTTAATTTAGAAAATAAACACAAAGTTATTTATTTACATACTAATATATCAAAAGGTAATCAAATTTGGCACAAGAGTTTAAGAAATACCACAAAACTTATATACAAAATATACACAAATGGGATTCTAACAATAGGCGAATGCCTCGTGACGATGTGTTGGGATTTGTTTTGTGGTGATGCATTTATTGAGTCTCATGATTGCATTTTTTGTGACGGCCTAGATTGGCAAACAGTGACGAAGGCTTATGCCTGTTTTGATGCCTCTATTTATTGGTAATTGGCGATGGGGGCTGAAGCCTTGAGTACCACATGCATGTGCATTTGTTAGAGTCGCATTTCATTTATGTGATTATGAGTTTATATGATTTGATGTGTGAACTTATGTGAATTGTTGTGATCTGAATATGAATTTATGTGAGATATTGTGACGTATGATATTTTAGTTGAAATAGCGAATTAAATTAGACGGTAACGAATATACCGCAAAGTGATGATTATTATGACGTGAATTGTAAATATAATGTTTATCATCACCCTATTTATATTGTTTGATATCTCACCTCTTTCTTTTGTTTCGCCGTTACGTTTATACTGGTAACGTGCAGGTGATAGCTTTGATGAAGATTTAGACGCTGTGAGTCGAGTCGGTGGTCGCTCTGATACGTAGCACTTGGGGGGAATAAACACGTGTTTTAATTATTTGTTACTTGCTGAATTTTCAATGATGTTTTATTGTTGAATTGTAGCTTATAGCTATATTGAAAGTTTGTGAAGTTTTGTGAATTCCGCTGCGAGATAAAATAATTATTTGATGAAGTGATTTTGAGGATTAAATTAAATGTTATAATTTGTCCATTTTAATTGTGTGTGTTATGTATCTATATGAAGGCAAATAAGCCGTAACTGTTTTTGAAATGACGAATATGTGATACCTCAAATGAACTTGTTTGAAATTTATACTCTGATTTTTAATTATAATTTTGGGTAGAATTTGGGGTGTTACATTAGTGGTATCAGAGCAGGTCGGTCCGTCCGGCCATGTTGTCTAATGTTGTTTGTCTCTTTGTTGCAGGAGTTGGTTGAAGATAAGTGGGGGAGAAGCTTTGCTTCTTAAATATGTTTCAGTTGCAAGTTTGCAAGGGAATTGTTGTCTTGGTGTTTCGGAAACTAAATTTCGGCGAAAGAATTTTCCTCTCGTGCTATAAGAATGTTTGGGAGAAAGGAGATGTGTTAAGGGTTGTTTGGAATATGATTGAGTTGAAGAGAGATGAGTTTCAGAGTGGAATTTCCGTAAGCAAAACGCAGGAAATTGCTGAATTTTTAGTGAAACTTCAAAAATTCATAACTGGAGTTCTGGACATCTGATTTGAGTCCCGTTTGAAGTTTTGTAAAGCTAACAAGACGAACTTTCTTATAAAATGGTTTCAGCAGCTTTCATAGATTTGGTTGTGACAGGATGATGATGGAAAGAGGTGAAGTTTGCAGTTACACTTGTCTTTGAAACCGGACTTGTGCGTTGGTGTCGCGCGGACGTCAGTGTCAGAGTCGAGTGAATTTAAGGAGTAATTAAGAGGTTTATTGAGAAGTAATTTTAAGATCAAGTGTACCATTTGAGAAACTTCGGTGTTGTCGTAAAGAGTGTCGCTGCATGACGTTGATGTTTGCATTTTTGGATAATGTTGGAAAAAGTGTATCTTGAGTTCCGAGTATTAGATTGATGTGCCATTTGAGCCTACGAAGAGGTGAAATTATGTTCTACCTTATGAGAGTGTTATAAATACAATAGAAGTGATCCTATAGGGAGAGATTCAAAATTCGGTTACGGAAGCGTGAAGCTTGTTGAATAGGAACGGTTATTACCGCAATTGTTTAAAACGATGTTAAGTAGAATGTGTTATTAATGAATAAGTTGAGAGGATGAGATGTTCGGTATTAACGATGATTTGATTAACTATGATTTGATTAGTGATGTCTCTTAATGAAAAGTGAAGTAATAGTAAAGGAGAAATATACTTTAGGACGATTGGAGTCGTATTTGTGATGCCAAAGTGGTGGCGTGCATAAAAGAAGGATTGTAGAGAATTTCTATCACCTATTGATGTGAGGAAGACTTTGTTCAGATTCTGAGTGGAATGATATTTTGACGCGAAAGATGTTATGGGATTTAGAGTAAAACCACGAGTTATGAATGTTGATGAGGTCTTTTGCTAAGATGAGGATTTTGGTTGGGACAAAACGAACAACGATGTATGAGTATATTACTAATTCTGAAGTCAGGAAATGCTTAGCAATTGTGTGATGCTAAGTTACTATGAAGCGAATTGTGTAATATGTTTGGACGTCGATGCCTCATCGACAAGATCAAATAAGAGGGAAGTTGTGCGAGTTGTAAATACTTAAGGTGAATTATTGGACTATCACGATGTTAATGAATTTGAGTGCAAATTCTTAAAGGATACTATTATATAGAAACGATGGTTTATACTTCAATCTGGTTGTCTACTATATATTGAAAAATTGAGGACTTGATCACCCTTAATCTCTTGTTGGTAGTGGACGGAATCATGTGAATGGTATGCACTTGTCTTGTTGCCTTAATAGTATATGAAGTGATGGATATTAAACCGCGAGAATAATCACTCGTTGTGTTGTGTAAACTTATGAGGAAGTGGATATGAAAGAGTGAAACATATTCGGCGTTGACTAAGTTGAATAATCAGAGTGAGTAGCGAAAGCGTGATGTGGCGCAGTTGATATGCGTACTACTCATGGGCAGTGAAGAATTAATATGTCTACGGAGAGGGTATGTCTTGATTTGGAAGATTGCAGATTTAAGGATGTCGTTAAGGATGGTATGACGTTGAATATTCTAGTATGAGTGTGTTATGATTGTCACTACTTTGTAAATTGATGTCACAAGCTATTGTTGGAATAATTAACAAGTTAGTAACGGTTATGTTGAAGAAGTACCGGAATGGTCGGTATATGTGTAGTCGATTTGAGATGTTTTAATTCATTGTTATGTTGGAAGGTTGGATGTGGAAGTGAAGTTGACGATGGTTGTATCGGATAAATTTTCGAGGACGAAAATATTCTAAGTGGGGGAGAGTTGTAACACCCGGTATTTAATTAATTATTTAATTAAATATTTTCAAATTATTTTGAATTTAATTGTTGAATTTGTGGAGTGTTGAGAATTGTTGACATGGGTTGTTATGATTAATTAGTTGATTAACATTTTGATTAAGTTGTAGAAATAGTATTGAAGAAATACTAGATTTATTATATAGGACTTAATTTAGTGATGGTGGTAGTAAAATGTGGGATGTGAATGTTAGGCCCAATTGGTTTAATGAAATTAGTTTAAGATAAGAATTAGGTTAATTAGAAGGAAAAATGTCTTGGGGAGTTGGTCATGGGAAGTTGCAGAGAAGAGAGAAAATAGGAGAGAAACTCATTCACATTTTTCTTGCAGCAGTCTCACTAAATCAAAGATCCCCGATTCGTTAACCGTTGGATCGCAGCCAAATTTTGAGGGTAGGTTCGCAACACCTATATCTAACTTTTGACCGTTGGGATCTTCAAAATAAGGTATGAGTTGTGAGATATCATCATCGCACTGTATCTGCATATTTGGGAAAATTTTCAGCTTTTGATTCTGATTAAAAGAGGCAAGGGTTGAAAGGTAAGGCTAGAAGGCTTCGATCGGTAGAATTATAGAGCAATCTCCAATCCAAGGTAAGGGTGGGGTTCTTGCTCTATAAAGGGGTATATGATGGACCGTATGTGGGTGAAAATTCTGGTATGACAGACTCGGATGTCAATCCCGATGTCAAGACATCTGATTTGATACTAATGTAGCATAAGCAGAATAGAAAGATCTCCCATTAATTAATTACTCCTAAATAGGAGTCAATGAGACCTGGGATCACACACGTTCAGTAGAAATAACCAGATTATAATCTTTATATGGTTCTGTTTAGGAACAACTAACACTTCTAAACCTGTTGTTATAAACAAAGTCATAACATTCATAACTGAACGAACAATGCAGAAGATAAATAACACAGCTAATTGTTAACCCAGTTCGGTCTAACTACATACTCTAGGGGCTACCAAGCCAGGAAGAAGATTTCACTATCAGTAGTACTATTTTATGTAAACAACCTCTGATTTACAGATAAACAACCTCTGGTTTACCTAGCCACTACCCAATGCAACCTTTATCTCAGAACTCCATCCAAGATAAGAGAACCTCTACTCACTCCCTAGTGATACCTAACTGTTACAACCCTGCAACAACTATTTACACAATTAACAATGAACAAATACTTGATCCTGCTTCACAACTTCTATCAAGATTACAATACTCAACTCTTACCTACAGGTTTCGAGTGAGGACAATCACTTCTCTAACCTACAGGTTTCGAGAAGGACATGGCAGCCATCCCACAACCTGGGTGGTCTACCTATAGAAATCTTAATGACTACATCGTTTAAAACAAGGTTTTTCTATATCAAACTAGGTTACAAAGTTTCCTATTTATAACCTGATCCCAATTGGACTTGGGCTTAAAATCGCATCACTCCTAGCTGTTACAAATATGCAGAAATATTCTGCTACAAATAAGGTCTTTTAATCATGAGTTTCTTAAATTATCTCCTAAATTAGAAACTGATGAATCTTCAATCTTCTGATCTGATTCTTCCTGAATCTTTAATCTTTAATCGCCACATAGGATTACAAAATATTCTGCGAATATCATGTATCTGTTAAGTACAAACTGAATCTTCCTTCCAGTTCTGCAGGCGCGATGTCATGAGTTGATGTCATGACATTCCATCTAACATCTTGCTTGTACCTATTTTGTTCTTTTTAAACTTGCAAGATTCACATTAATATTATGTTTTACTAGTATTATATTTTAGCCAAACATAGATGCCAATCAGCCAATAAAAGCACTAACAGTGGGGTTGGGTTATAATTTTATCGCTGTGGATGGTATTATTTGGTGTTCGTTATTTTGTGATTTTCTGGAAAATTATATATGCACTGTTATTGTGTGTGGAAAATTAATTAATGGTGCTGGTTTGTGATTTGGTGGAGATATTGATTAATTGTGTTGGTTGATAATCAGGTGAATGAATCTGTCTTGGGAAAACTGTGATTGTTTAATTGAATAGAACTTATAATCGATAATATTTTGTGATTGGAAAACAATCTGTATTGTTAGTGATGCTATGATTTTGTGATTACTGCGAAATGCAAGAGATAAAGTGATGTTGAGTTACCTATATTTATTGGTAACATTTGTGCTATAGGCGAATGCCGTATGACTAGGAGTGGCAAAACGGGCCGGGGCCCGCCGGGCCGCCCGCGCACCCGCCAAAAATTGGCGGGTTGGGTTGTGATTTTAGGCTCGCCGCTCGCCAAAGCCCGCCCCGCCAAAACCCGCCGCCCCCATACCCGCCTCGCCAAAGCCCGCCGCTCGCCAAAACCCACTCCTTCTCCAAAACTCACTCTTTTTTTTAGTTAATTTGAGTAATTGCAATTCTTGATGGTTTATTTTATACATTTATTTATAAATATATGTAATATTTTTTAGAGTAAATTTGTTAAAAAATTACTTTTATAAAAAATTGTTTTAAAAAATAAGTGAAAAGTTTAATTAAAAGGTAAAAAAAGCATATTATTATACTAAAAAAATATAAATAAAAATAGGCGGGTAAGCCCGCCGCCCGCCAACCCGCCATCTTGGCGGGGTGGGCATGATTTTGATGCCCATTTTACTTGGTGGGCATGCCCGCCCCGCTCGTTTTTTGGCGGGCATAAGGCGGGGCGGGCGGCGGGTGGCCCGTTTTTCCACCCTTACTTGTGACGATGTGTTGTGATTTGTTTTGTGGCGATGCATTCATTGAGTCTCATGATTGCATTTTTTGTGGCGGTCTGGATTGGCAAACAGTGACGAAGGCTTATGCCTGTTTTGATGCCTCTATTTATTGGCAATTGGCGATGGGGGCTGAAGCCCTTGGTACCACATGCATGTGCATTTGTTAGAGTCGCATTTCATTTATGTGATTTGATGTGTGAACTTATGTGAATTGTTGTGATCTGAATATGAATTTATGTGAGATATTGTGACGTATGATATTTTGGTTGAAATAGCAAATTAAATTAGACGGTAACGAATATACCGCAAAGTGATGATTATTATGACGTGAATTATAAATATACTATTTATCATCATCCTATTTATATTGTTTGATATCTCATCCCTTTCTTTTGTTTCGCCGTTACCTTTATAATGGTAACGTGCAGGTGATAGCTTTAATGAAGATTTAGACGCTGTGAGTCGAGTCGGTGGTCGCTCTGATACGTAGCACTTAGGGGGGGATAAACGCGTGTTTTAATTATTTTTTACTTGCTGAATTTTCAATGACGTTTTATTGTTGAATTGTAGCTTATAGGTATATTGCGAAGATGTTATGATTAAATTGAAAGTTTGTGAAGTTTTGTGAATTCCGCTGCGAGATAAAATAATTATTTGATGAAGTGATTTTGAGGATTAAATTAAATGTTATAATTTGTCCATTTTAATTGTATGTTTTATGTTTCTATATGAAGGCAAATAAGCCGTAATTGTTTTTGAAATGACGAATATGTGATTCCTCAAATGAACTTGTTTGGAATTTATACTCTGATTTTTAATTATAATTTTAGGTAGAATTTAGGGTGTTACAAATTCCAGAAATTGCATATGATAGTCCATGTTTATGTGAGAAGGGAAAGAGATTCCAGAAATTGCATATGATAGTCCACATTTTTGGAGTATGGAAAGAGATTTCTGAAATTGCATATGATAGTCCACGTTTTTTGAGAAGAGAAGGAAAATCATAAAATGCATATGATAGTCCACATTTTTGGAGAAGGGAAAGAGATTCCACAAATTGCATATGATAGTCCACGTTTTTTGAGAAGAGAAAGAAATTCATAAAATACATATGATAGTCCACATTTTTTGAGAAAGGAAAGAAATTCCAGAAATTGCATATGGTAGTCCAAGTTTTTGTGAGAAAGTAAAGAAATTTTAGAAAATGAATATGATAGTCCACATTTTTGGAGAAGTGAAAGAAATTCCTGAAATTGCATATGATAGTCTAGGTTCTTGGAGAACATAAAGAAATTCAGAAATTGCATATGATAGTCCACGTTTATGGAGAAGAGAAAGAAGTTTCAGAAAATGCATATGATAGTCCAAGTTTTTTGAAAAGGGAAAAAATTCCTGAAATTGCCTATGATAGTCCAAAATTTTGGAGAAGAGAAAGAAATTATGAAATTGCCATGTTTTTAGAGAAGAGAAAGAAATTTCAGAAATTGCATATAATAGTACACGTTTTTGGAAAAGGGAGTGAAATTCCAGAAATTGCATATGATATTCCACGTTTTTGGAGAAGAGAAAGAAATTCTAAATTTGCATATGATAGTCCATGTTTTTGGAGAAGAGAAAGAAAATTTAAAAATTGCATATGATAGTCAATGTTTTTGGAGAAGGGAAATAAATTCCAGAAATTGCATATGATAGTCCATGTTATTGTGAGAAGGGAAAGAGATTCAAGAAATTGCATATGATAGTCCAAATTTTTGAAGAAGGGAAAGAGATTCCTAAAATTGCATATGATAGTCCACGATTTTTGAGAAGAGAAAGAAATTCATAAAATGCATATGATAGTCCACATTTTTGGAGAAGGGAAAGAGATTCCAGAAACTTCATATGACAGTCCACGTTTTTTAAGAAGAGAAAGAAATTCATAAAATGCATATGAGAGTCCACATATTTGGAGAAAGGAAAGAAATTCCATAAAATGCATATGGTAGTGCACGTTTTTGTGAAAAAGTACAGAAATTTTAGAAAATGAATATGATAGTCCACATTTTTGGAGAAGGGAAAGAAATTCCAGAAATTGCACATGATAGTCCACGTTTTTGGAGAACATAAAGAAATTCAGAAATTGCATATGATAGTCCAGGTTTATGGAGAAAAGAAAGAAATTTAAGAAAATGCATATGATAGTCCACGTTTTTGGAGAAGGGAAAAAAATTCCTGAAATTGCATATGATAGTCCACAATTTTAGAGAAGAGAAAGAATTTCAGAAATTGTCCATGTATTTAGAGAACAGAAAGAAATTTCAAAAATTGCATATAATAGTACACATTTTTGGAGAAGGGAAATTGCATATGATATTCCATGTTTTTGGAGAAGGGAAAGAAATTCTAGAAATTGCATATGAGAGTCCACGTTTTTGTGAGAAGGTAAATAAATTTCATTGGATAGACTATGTTTTTTTGAAAAGGGAAAGAAATTCCTAATACTGCATATGATTGACCATATATTTTTAGCAGGGACAAAAATTCCTTAAATTGTATATGTTAGTCCAAGTTTTTGGATGAGTGGAAGAAATTCCATAAATTACATATGATATACCACATTTTATGAGAAGAGAAAGAAATTTAAGAAAATGCATATAATAGTCCATGTTTTTGGAGAAGGGAAAGAAATTCCAGATATTGTATATTATATTCTACATTTTTGGAGAAGGGAAAGAAATTTCAGAAATTGCATATGATAGTCCACGTTTTTTTAGAATAGAAAGAAATTAAGAAATTGCATATGATAGTCCACATTTTTGGAAAAGAGAAAGAAATTCCAAAAATTACATAAGATAGTCCATATTTTTGAGAAGAGAAAGAAATTCAGAAATGACATATGATACTCCACGTTTTTGGAGTAGAGAAAGAAACTTTAGAAACTGCATATGATAGTACACTTTCTTGGAGAAGGGAAAGAAATTAGATATATTGCATATGATATTCCTTGTTTTTGGAGAAGGGCATGAAATTCCAGAAATTGCATATGATAGTCCACGTTTTTGGAAAAGGGAAAGAAATTGCAGAAATTGCATATGATAGTCAACATTTTTGGAGAAGAGAAAGAAATTCTAAATTTGCATATGATAGTCCATGTTTTTGGAGAAGAGAAAGAAATTTTATAAATTGTATATGATAGTCCACGTTTTTGGAGAAGGGAAAGAAATTCCAGAAATTGCATATGATAGTCCATGATTTTGTGAGAATGGAAAGAGATTACAGAAATTGCATATGATAGCCCACATTTTTGGAGAAGGGAAAGAGATTCCTGAAATTGCATATGATAGTCCACGGTTTTTGAGAAGAGAAGGAAATTCATAAAATGCACATCATAGTCCACATTTTTGGAGAAGGGAAAGAGATTCCAGAAATCGCATATGATAGTCCACAGTTTTGTGAGAAAGTAAAGAAATTTTAGAAAATGAATATGATAGTCCACATTTTCTGAGAAAGGAAAGAAATTCCAGAAATTGCATATGATAGTCCATGTTTTTGGAGAAGGGAAAGAAACTCATGAAATTGCATATGATTGTCCACGTTTTTGGAGAAGGGAAAGAAATTTAGAAAATGCATATGATAGTCCACGTTTTTGGAGAAGAGGAAGAAATTTCAGAAAATGCATATGACAGTCCAAGTTTTTGGAGAAGGGAAAAAATTCTTGAAATTGCATATGATAGTCCACGTTTTTGTGAGAATGTATTGAAATTTTAGAAAATGAATATAATAGTCCACATTTTGGGAGAAGGGAAAGAGATTCTAGAAATTGCATATGATAGTGCACATTTTTGGAGAAGGGAAAGAAATTCCAGAAATTGCATATGATTGTCCACATTTTTGGAGAAGGGAAAGAGATTCCTGAAATTTCATATGATAGTCCAGGTTTTTTGAGAAGAGAAAGAAATTCATAAAATGCATATGATAGTCCACATTTTTGGAGAAAGGAAAGAAATTCCAGAAATTGCATATGGTAGTCCACGTTTGTGAGGAAGTATTGAAATTTTAGAAAATGAATATAATAGTCTACATTTCCGGAGAAGTGAAAGAGATTCTAGAAATTGCATATGAAAGTCCACATTTTTGGAGAAGGGAAAGAGATTCCTGAAATTTCATATGATAGTCCAAGTTTTTTTAGAAGAGAAAGAAATTCACAAAATGCATATGATAGTCCACATTTTTGGAGAAGTGAAAGAGATTTCAGAAATTGCATATGATAGTCCACGTTTTTGGAGAAGAGGAAGAAATTTCAGAAAATGCATATGACAGTCCAAGTTTTTGGAGAAGGGAAAAAATTCTTGAAATTGCATATGATAGTCCACGTTTTTGTGAGAATGTATTGAAATTTTAGAAAATGAATATAATAGTCCACATTTTGGGAGAAGGGAAAGAGATTCTAGAAATTGCATATGATAGTGCACATTTTTGGAGAAGGGAAAGAAATTCCAGAAATTGCATATGATTGTCCACATTTTTGGAGAAGGGAAAGAGATTCCTGAAATTTCATATGATAGTCCAGGTTTTTTGAGAAGAGAAAGAAATTCATAAAATGCATATGATAGTCCACATTTTTGGAGAAAGGAAAGAAATTCCAGAAATTGCATATGGTAGTCCACGTTTGTGAGGAAGTATTGAAATTTTAGAAAATGAATATAATAGTCTACATTTCCGGAGAAGTGAAAGAGATTCTAGAAATTGCATATGAAAGTCCACATTTTTGGAGAAGGGAAAGAGATTCCTGAAATTTCATATGATAGTCCAAGTTTTTTTAGAAGAGAAAGAAATTCACAAAATGCATATGATAGTCCACATTTTTGGAGAAGTGAAAGAGATTTCAGAAATTGCATATGATAGTCCACGTTTTTGGAGAAGGGATAGAAAATCCATAAATTGCATATGATAGTCAACGTTTTTGGAGAAAGGAAAGAAATTCCAGAAATTGCATATGGTAGTCCACGTTTTTGTGAGAAAGTATTGAAATTTAGAAAATGAATATAATAGTCCACATTTTTGGAGAAGGGAAATAAATTCCAGAAATTGCATATGATTATCCACGTTTTTGGAGAACATAAAGAAATTCAGAAATTGCATATGATAGTACACATTTTTGGAGAAGAGAAAGTTTCAGAAAATGCATATGATAGTCCACGTTTTTAGAGAAGGGAAAAAATTCCTGAAATTGCATATGATAGTCCACAATTTTAGAGAAGAGAAAGAAATTCAGAAATTGTAAATGTTTTTAAAGAAGGGAAAGAAATTTTACAAATTGCATATAATAGTACATGTTTTTGGAGAAGGGAGTGAAATTCCAGAAATAGCATATGATATTCCACATTTTTGGAGTAGAGAAAGAAATTCTAAATTTGCATATGATAGTCCATGTTTTTGGAGAAAAGAAAGAAAAATTTAGAATTGCATATGATAGTCAATGTTTTTGGAGAAGGGAAATAAATTACAGAAATTGCATATGATAGTCCATGTTTTTGTGAGAAGGGAAAGAGATTCAAGAAATTGCATATGATAGTCCACATTTTTGAAGAAGGGAAAGAGATTCCTAAAATTGCATATGATAGTCCACGATTTTTGAGAAGAAAAAGAAATTCATAAAATGCATATGATAGTCCACATTTTTGGAGAAGGGAAAGAGATTCCAGAAACTTCATATGATAGTCCATGTTTTTTAAGATGAGAAAGAAATTCATAAAATTCATATGAGAGTCCACATATTTGGAGAAAGGAATAAAATTCCAGAAATTTAATATGATTGTCCACGTTTTTGGAGAAGGGAAAGAAATTTAGAAAATGTATATGATAGTCCACGTTTTTGGAGAAGAGGAAGAAATTTCAGAAAATGATATGATAGTCCACGTTTTTGGAGAAGGGAAAAAGTTCCTGAAATTGCATATGATAGTCCACATTTTTGGAGAAGGGAAAGAGATTCCTGAAATTTCATATGATAGTCCACGTTTTTTGCGAAGAGAAAGAAATTCATAAAATGCATATGATTGTCCACATTTTTGGAGAAGGGAAAGAAATTCCATAAATTGCATATGATAGTCAACGTTTTTGGAGAAAGGAAAGAAATTCCAGAAATTGCATATGGTAGTCCACGTTTTTGTGAGAAAGTATTGAAATTTTAGAAATTGAATATAGTAGTCCACATTTTTGGAGAAGGGAAAGAAATTCCATAAATTGCATATGATTGTCCACGTTTTTGGAGAACATAAAGAAATTTAGAAATTGCATATGATAGTACACATTTTTGGAGAAGAGAAAGAAATTTCAGAAAATGCAAATGATAGACCACGTTTTTAGAGAAGGGAAAAAATTCCTGAAATTGCATATGATAGTCCACAATTTTAGAGAAGAGAAAGAAATTCAGAAATTGTACATGTTTTTAGAGAAGAGAAAGAAATTTTAGAAATTGCATATGATATTCCACGTTTTTGGAGTAGAGAAAGAAATTCTTAATTTGCATATGATAGTCCATGTTTTTGGAGAAGAGAAAGAAAATTTTAAAATTGCATATGATAGTCAATATTTTTGGAGAAGGGAAATAAATTCCAGAAATTGCATATGATAGTCCATGTTTTTGTGACAAGGGAAACAGATTCAATAAATTGCATATGATAGTCCACATTTTTGAAGAAGGGAAAGAGATTCCTAAAATTGCATATGATAGTCCACGATTTTTGAGAAGAGAAAGAAATTCATAAAATGCATATGATAGTCCACATTTTTGGAGAAGGGAAAGAGATTCCAGAAACTTCATATGATAGTCCACGTTTTTTGAGAAGAGAAAGAAATTCATAAAATGCATATGAGAGTCCACATATTTGGAGAAAGGAAAGAAATTCCATAAAATGCATATGGTAGTCCACGTTTTTGTGAGAAACTAAAGAAATTTTAGAAAATGAACATGATAGTCCACATTTTTGGAGAAGGGAAAGAAATTCCAGAAATTGCATATGATAGTCCACGTTTTTTTGAGAACATAAAGAAATTCAGAAATTGCATATAATAGTCCACGTTTATGGAGAAAAGAAAGAAATTTATAGAAAATGCATATGATAGTCCACGTTTTTGGAGAAGGGAAAAAATTCCTGAAATTGCATTTGATGTCGACAATTTTGAAGAAGAGAAAGAAATTCAGAAATTGTCCATTTATTTAGAGAAGAGAAAGAAATTTCAGAAATTGCATATAATGGTACACATTTTGGAGAAGGGAAATTGCATATGATATTCCACGTTTTTGGAGAAGGGAAAGAAATTCTAGAAATTGCATATGAGAGTCCACGTTTTTGTGAGAAGGTAAATAAATTTCATTGGATAGACCATGTTTTTTTGAAAAGGGAAAGAAATTCCTAATACTACATATGATTGACCATATTTTTTGAGCAGGGACGAAAATTCCTTAAATTGTATATGATAGTCCAAGTTTTTGGATGAGTGGAAGAAATTCCATAAATTACAATTGATATACCATATTTTATGAGAAGAGAAAGAAATTTAAGAAAATGTATATAATAGTCCACGTTTTTGGAGAAGGGAAAGAAATTCCAGATATTGTATATTATATTCTACATTTTTGGAGAAGGGAAAGAAATTTCAGAAATTGCCTATGATAGTCCATGTTTTTTTAGAATAGAAAGAAATTAAGAAATTGCATATGATAGTCCACCTTTTTGGAGAAGAGAAAGAAATTCCAGAAATTACATATGATAGTCCATATTTTTTGAGAAGAGAAAGAAATTCAGAAATGACATATGATACTCCACGTTTTTGGAGTAGAGAAAGAAACTTCAGAAACTGCATATGATAGTACACTTTCTTGGAGAAGGGAAAGAAATTCGATATATTGCATATGATATTCCTTGTTTTTGGAGAAGGGCAAGAAATTCCAGAAATTGCATACGATAGTCCACGTTTTTGGAGAAGGGAAAGAAATTGCAGAAATTGCATATGATAGTCAACGTTTTTGGAGAAGAGAAAGAAATTCTAAATTTGCATATGAAAGTCCATGTTTTTGGAGAAGAGAAAGAAATTTTATAAATTGTATATGATAGTCCACGTTTTTGGAGAAGGGAAAGAAATTCCAGAAATTGCATATGATAGTCCATGATTTTGTGAGAATGGAAAGAGATTACAGAAATTGCATATGGTAGCCCACATTTTTGGAGAAGGGAAAGAGATTCCTGAAATTGCATACGGTAGTCCACGTTTTTTGAGAAGAGAAGGAAATTCATAAAATGCACATCATTATCCACATTTTTGGAGAAGGGAAAGAGATTCCAAAAATTGCATATGATAGTCCACAGTTTTGTGAGAAAGTAAAAAAATTTTAGAAAACGAATATGATAGTCCACATTTTTGGAGAAAGGAAAGAGATTCCAGAAATTGCATATGATAGTCCACGTTTTTGGAGAAGGGAAAGAAATTCCAGAAATTGCATATGATTGTCCACGTTTTTGGAGAAGGGAAAGAAATTTAGAAAATGCATATGATAGTCCACGTTTTTGGAGAAGAGGAATAAATTTTAGAAAATGCATATGATAGTCCACGTTTTTGGAGAAGGGAAAAAATTCCTGAAATTGCATATGATAGTCCACGTTTTTGTGAGAAAGTATAGAAATTTTAGAAAATGAATATAATAGTACACATTTTGGGAGAAGGGAAAGAGATTCCAGAAATTGCATATGATAGTCCACATTTTTGGAGAAGGGAAAGAAATTCCAGAAATTGCATATGATTTTCCACATTTTTGGAGAAGGGAAAGAGATTCCTGAAATTTCATATGATAGTCCAGGTTTTTTGAGAAGAGAAAGAAATTCATAAAATGCATATGATAGTCCACATTTTTGGAGAAAGGAAAGAAATTCCAGAAATTGCATATGGTAGTCCACGTTTGTGAGGAAGTATTGAAATTTTAGAAAATGAATATAATAGTCTACATTTCCGGAGAAGTGAAAGAGATTCTAGAAATTGCATATGAAAGTCCACATTTTTGGAGAAGGGAAAGAGATTCCTGAAATTTCATATGATAGTCCAAGTTTTTTTAGAAGAGAAAGAAATTCACAAAATGCATATGATAGTCCACATTTTTGGAGAAGTGAAAGAGATTTCAGAAATTGCATATGATAGTCCACGTTTTTGGAGAAGGGAAAGAAATTCCATAAATTGCATATGATAGTCAACGTTTTTGGAGAAAGGAAAGAAATTCCAGAAATTGCATATGGTAGTCCACGTTTTTGTGAGAAAGTATTGAAATTTAGAAAATGAATATAATAGTCCACATTTTTGGAGAAGGGAAATAAATTCCAGAAATTGCATATGATTATCCACGTTTTTGGAGAACATAAAGAAATTCAGAAATTGCATATGATAGTACACATTTTTGGAGAAGAGAAAGTTTCAGAAAATGCATATGATAGTCCACGTTTTTAGAGAAGGGAAAAAATTCCTGAAATTGCATATGATAGTCCACAATTTTAGAGAAGAGAAAGAAATTCAGAAATTGTACATGTTTTTAAAGAAGAGAAAGAAATTTTACAAATTGCATATAATAGTACATGTTTTTGGAGAAGGGAGTGAAATTCCAGAAATAGCATATGATATTCCACATTTTTGGAGTAGAGAAAGAAATTCTAAATTTGCATATGATAGTCCATGTTTTTGGAGAAAAGAAAGAAAAATTTAGAATTGCATATGATAGTCAATGTTTTTGGAGAAGGGAAATAAATTACAGAAATTGCATATGATAGTCCATGTTTTTGTGAGAAGGGAAAGAGATTCAAGAAATTGCATATGATAGTCCACATTTTTGAAGAAGGGAAAGAGATTCCTAAAATTGCATATGATAGTCCACGATTTTTGAGAAGAAAAAGAAATTCATAAAATGCATATGATAGTCCACATGTTTGGAGAAGGGAAAGAGATTCCAGAAACTTCATATGATAGTCCATGTTTTTTAAGATGAGAAAGAAATTCATAAAATTCATATGAGAGTCCACATATTTGGAGAAAGGAATAAAATTCCAGAAATTTAATATGATTGTCCACGTTTTTGGAGAAGGGAAAGAAATTTAGAAAATGTATATGATAGTCCACGTTTTTGGAGAAGAGGAAGAAATTTCAGAAAATGATATGATAGTCCACGTTTTTGGAGAAGGGAAAAAGTTCCTGAAATTGCATATGATAGTCCACATTTTTGGAGAAGGGAAAGAGATTCCTGAAATTTCATATGATAGTCCACGTTTTTTGCGAAGAGAAAGAAATTCATAAAATGCATATGATTGTCCACATTTTTGGAGAAGGGAAAGAAATTCCATAAATTGCATATGATAGTCAACGTTTTTGGAGAAAGGAAAGAAATTCCAGAAATTGCATATGGTAGTCCACGTTTTTGTGAGAAAGTATTGAAATTTTAGAAATTGAATATAGTAGTCCACATTTTTGGAGAAGGGAAAGAAATTCCATAAATTGCATATGATTGTCCACGTTTTTGGAGAACATAAAGAAATTTAGAAATTGCATATGATAGTACACATTTTTGGAGAAGAGAAAGAAATTTCAGAAAATGCAAATGATAGACCACGTTTTTAGAGAAGGGAAAAAATTCCTGAAATTGCATATGATAGTCCACAATTTTAGAGAAGAGAAAGAAATTCAGAAATTGTACATGTTTTTAGAGAAGAGAAAGAAATTTTAGAAATTGCATATGATATTCCACGTTTTTGGAGTAGAGAAAGAAATTCTTAATTTGCATATGATAGTCCATGTTTTTGGAGAAGAGAAAGAAAATTTTAAAATTGCATATGATAGTCAATATTTTTGGAGAAGGGAAATAAATTCCAGAAATTGCATATGATAGTCCATGTTTTTGTGACAAGGGAAACAGATTCAATAAATTGCATATGATAGTCCACATTTTTGAAGAAGGGAAAGAGATTCCTAAAATTGCATATGATAGTCCACGATTTTTGAGAAGAGAAAGAAATTCATAAAATGCATATGATAGTCCACATTTTTTGAGAAGGGAAAGAGATTCCAGAAACTTCATATGATAGTCCACGTTTTTTGAGAAGAGAAAGAAATTCATAAAATGCATATGAGAGTCCACATATTTGGAGAAAGGAAAGAAATTCCATAAAATGCATATGGTAGTCCACGTTTTTGTGAGAAACTAAAGAAATTTTAGAAAATGAACATGATAGTCCACATTTTTGGAGAAGGGAAAGAAATTCCAGAAATTGCATATGATAGTCCACGTTTTTTTGAGAACATAAAGAAATTCAGAAATTGCATATAATAGTCCACGTTTATGGAGAAAAGAAAGAAATTTATAGAAAATGCATATGATAGTCCACGTTTTTGGAGAAGGGAAAAAATTCCTGAAATTGCATTTGATGTCGACAATTTTGAAGAAGAGAAAGAAATTCAGAAATTGTCCATTTATTTAGAGAAGAGAAAGAAATTTCAGAAATTGCATATAATGGTACACATTTTGGAGAAGGGAAATTGCATATGATATTCCACATTTTTGGAGAAGGGAAAGAAATTCTAGAAATTGCATATGAGAGTCCACGTTTTTGTGAGAAGGTAAATAAATTTCATTGGATAGACCATGTTTTTTTGAAAAGGGAAAGAAATTCCTAATACTACATATGATTGACCATATTTTTTGAGCAGGGACGAAAATTCCTTAAATTGTATATGATAGTCCAAGTTTTTGGAGGAGTGGAAGAAATTCC
>NC_081185.1:8999113-9053490 GCF_029867415.1 Vicia villosa
ATTCCAGAAATTACATATGATAGTCCATATTTTTTTAGAAGAGAAAGAAATTCAGAATGGACATATGATACTCCACGTTTTTGGAGAAGAGAAAGAAATTTCAGAAATTGTATATGATCGTACACTTTTTTGGAGAAGGGAAAGAAATTCGATATAATGCATATGATATTCCTTGTTTTTGGAGAAGGGAAAGAAATTCCAGAAATTGCATATGATAGTCCACGTTTTTTGAGAAGGGAAAGAAATTCCAGAAATTGCATATGATAGTAAACATTTTTGGAGAAGAGAAAGAAATTCTATATTTGCAAATGATAGTCCATGTTTTTGGAGAAGAGAAAGAAATTTTATAAATTGTATATGAAAGTCCGCGATTTTGGAGAAGGGAAAGAAATTCCAGAAATTGCATATGATAGTCCTTGTTTTTGTGAGAATGGAAAGAGATTCTAGAAATTGTATATGGTATTCCACATTTTTGGAGAAGGGGAAGAGATTCCTGAAATTGCATATTATAGTCCACGTTTTTTGAGAAGAGAAAGAAATTCATAAAATGCCTATAATAGTCCACATTATTGGAGAAGGGAAAGAGATTCCAGAAAATGCATATGATAGTCCACGTTTTTTGAGAAGAGAAAGAAATTCATAAAATGCATATGATAGTCCACATTTTTGGAGAAAGGAAAGAAATTCCAAAAATTGCATATGGTAGTCCACGTTTTTGTGAGAAAGTAAAGAAAAACTATAGAAAATGAATATGATAGTCCACATTTTTGGCTAAGGGAAAGAAATTCAAGAAATTGCATATGATCGTCCACGTTTTTGGAGAACATAAAGAAATTCAGAAATTGCACATGATAGTCCACGTGGCTGGAGAAGTGAAAAAATTTCTGAAATTGAATATGATAGTCCACATCTTTGGAGAAGAGAAAGACATTCAGAAATTGTCCATGTTTTTAGAGAAGAGAAAGAAATTTTAGAAACTGCATATAATAGTACACGTTTTTGGAGAAGGGAATGAAATTTTATAAATTGCATATGATATTCCACGTTGTTGGAGAAGGGAAAGAGATTCCAGAAATTGCATATGATAGTTCACATTTTTGGAGAAGGGAAAGAGATTCCTGAAATTGCATATGATAGTCCACAACTTTGGAGAAGAAAAAGACATTCAGAAATTGTCCATGTTTTTAGAGAAGAGAAAGAAATTTTAGATACTGCATATAATAGTACACGTTTTTGGAGAAGGGAATAAAATTCAAGAAATTGCATATGATATTCCACGTTGTTGGAGAAGGGAAAGAAATTCCAGAAATTGCATATGATAGTCCATGTTTTTGGAGAAGAGAAAGAAATTTTATAAATTGCATATGATAGTCCTCATTTTTTGAGAAGGGAAAGAAACTCCAGAAATTGCATATGATAGTCCATGTTTTTGTGAGAAGGTAAAGAGATTCCAGAAATTGCATATGATAGTCCACATTTTTGGAGAAGGGAAAGAGATTCCTAAAATTGCATATGATAGTCCACGTTTTTTGAGAAGAGAAAGAAATTCATAAAATGCATATGATAGTCCACATTTATGGAGAAGGGAAAGAGATTCCAGAAAATGCATATGATAGTCCACATTTTTTGAGAAGATGAAGAAATTCATTAAATGCATATGATAGTCCACATTTTTGGAGAAAGGAATCAAATACCAGAACTTGCATATGGTAGTCCACATTTTTGTGAGAAAGTAAAGAAATTTTAGAAAATGAATATGATAGTCCACATTTTTGGAGAAGGGAAAGAAATTCCATAAATTGTATATGATAGTCCTCGTTTTTGGAGAACATAAAGAAATTCAGAAATTGCATATGATAGTCCATGTTTTTTAGAGAAGGTAAATAAATTTCATAAATTTCATAGGATAGACCATGTTTTTTGGAAAAGGTAAAGAAATTCCTAATACTGCATAAGATGGACCACATTTTTTGAGCAGGGACAAAAATTCCTGAAATTGTATATGATAGTCCATGTTTTTGGAGGAGTGGAAGAAATTTCATAAATTACATATGATATACCACGTTTTTGGAGAAGGGAAACAAAATTCTAGAAATTGAATATTATATTTTACGTTTTTCGAGAAGGGAAAGAAATTTCAGAAATTGCATATGATAGTCCATGTTTTTTTAGAATAGAAAAAATTCATAAATTGCATATGATAGTCCCTGTTTTTGGAGAAGAGAAAGAAATTCCAGAAATTACATATGATAGTCCAAATTTTTTTAGAAGAGAAAGAAATTCAGAATGGACATATGATACTCCACGTTTTTGGAAAAGAGAAAGAAATTTCAGAAATTGTATATGATCGTACACTTTTTTGGAGAAGGGAAAGAAAATCGATATATTGCATATGATATTCCTTGTTTTTGGAGAAGGGAAAGAAATTCCAGAAATTGGATATGATAGTCCACGTTTTTTGAGAAGGGAAAGAAATTCCAGAAATTGCATATGATAGTTAACATTTTTGGAGAAGAGAAAGAAATTCTAAATTTGCATATGATAGTCCATGTTTTTGGAAAAGAGAAAGAAATCTTATAAATTGTATATGTAAGTCCGCGATTTTGGAGAAGGGAAAGAAATTCCAGAAATTGCATATGATAGTCCTTGTTTTTATGAGAATGGAAAGATATTCTAGAAACTGTATATGGTAGTCCACATTTTTTGAGAAGGGGAAGAGATTCCTGAAATTGCATATGATAGTCCACGTTTTTTGAGAAGAGAAAGAAATTCATAAAATGCCTATAATAGTCCACATTATTGGAGAAGGGAAAGAGATTCCAGAAAATGCATATGATAGTCCACGTTTTTTGGGAAGAGAAAGAAATTCATAAAATGCATATGATAGTCCACATTTTTGGAGAAAGGAAAGAAATTCCAAAAATTGCATATGGTAGTCCACGTTTTTCTGAGAAAGTAAAGAAATTATAGAAAATGAATATGATAGTCCACATTTTTGGAGAAGGGAAAGAAATTCAAGAAATTGCATATGATCGTCCACGTTTTTGGAGAACATAAAGAAATTCAGAAATTGCACATGATAGTCCACGTGGCTGGAGAAGTGAAAAAATTTCTGAAATTGCATATGATAGTCCACAACTTTGGAGAAGAGAAAGACATTCAGAAATTGTCCATGTTTTTAGAGAAGAGAAAGAAATTTTAGAAACTGCATATAATAGTACACGTTTTTGGAGAAGGGAATGAAATTTTATAAATTGCATATGATATTCCACGTTGTTGGAGAAGGGAAAGAGATTCCAGAAATTGCATATGATAGTTCACATTTTTGGAGAAGAGAAAGAGATTCCTAAAATTGCATATGATAGTCCACAACTTTGGAGAAGAGAAAGACATTTAGAAATTGTCCATGTTTTTAGAGAAGAGAAAGAAATTTTAGAAACTGCATATAATAATACATGTTTTTGGAGAAGGGAATAAAATTCCAGAAATTGCATATGATATTCCACGTTGTTGGAGAATGGAAAGAAATTCCAGAAATTGCATATGATAGTCCATGTTTTTGGAGAAGAGAAAGAAATTTTATAAATTGCATATGATAGTCCACATTTTTTGAGAAGGGAAAGAAACTCCAGAAATTGCATATGATAGTCCATGTTTTTGTGAGAAGGTAAAGAGATTCCAGAAATTGCATATGATAGTCCACATTTTTGGAGAAGGGAAAGAGATTCCTAAAATTGCATATGATAGTTCACGTTTTTTGAGAAGAGAAAGAAATTCATAAAATGCATATGATAGTCCACATTTATGGAAAAGGGAAAGAGATTCCAGAAAATGCATATGATAGTCCACATTTTTTGAGAAGAGAAAGAAATTCATAAAATGCATATGATAGTCCACATTTTTGGAGAAAGGAATCAAATACCAGAACTTGCATATGGTAGTCCACATTTTTGTGAGAAAGTAAAAAAAATTTAGAAAATGAATATGATAGTCCACATTTTTGGAGAAGGGAAAGAAATTCCAGAAATTGCATATGATAGTCCACGTTTTTGGATAACATAGAGAAAATCGGAAATTGCATATGATAGTTCACGTTTTTTAGAGAAGGTAAATAAATTTCATAAATTTCATAGGATAGACCATGTTTTTTGGAAAAGGGAAAGGAATTCCTAATACTGCATATGATGGACCACATTTTTTGATTAGGGACGAAAATTCCTGAAGCTGTATATGATAGTCCAACTTTTTGGAGGAGTGGAAGAAATTCCATAAATTACATATGATATACACATTTTATGAGAAGAGAAAGAAATTAATGAAAATGCATATGATAGTCCACGTTTTTGGAGAAGGGAAACAAAATTCCAGAAGTTTATATTATATTATACGTTTTTTGATAAGGGAAAGAAATTTCAGAAATTGCATATGATATTCTACGGTTTTTTAGAATAGAAAGAAATTCATAAATTGCATATGATAGTCCACGTTTTTGGAGAAGAGAAAGAAATTCCAGAAATTACATATGATAGTCCATATTTTTTTAGAAGAGAAAGAAATTCAGAATGGACATATGATACTCCACGTTTTTGGAGAAGAGAAAGAAATTTTAGAAATTGCATATGATCGTACACTTTTTTGGAGAAGGGAAAAAATTTGATATATTGCAAATGATATTCCTTGTTTTTGGAGAAGGGAAAGAAATTCCAGAAATTGCATATGATAGTCAACGTTTTTGGAGAAGAGAAAGAAATTCTAAATTTGGATATGATAGTCCATGTTTTTGGAGAAGAGAAAGAAATTTTATAAATTGTATATGAAAGTCCACGTTTTTGGAGAAGGGAAAGAAATTCCAGAAATTTCATATGATAGTCCATGTTTTTGTGAGAATGGAAAGAGATTCTGGAAACTGTATATGGTAGTCCACATTTTTGTGGAAGGGAAAGAGATTCCTGAAATTGCATATGATAGTCCACGTTTTTTGAGAAGAGAAAGAAATTCATAAAATGCATATAATAGTCCACATTATTGGAGAAGGGAAAGAGATTCTAGAAATTGCATATGATAGTCCTCGTTTTTTGAGAAGAGAAAGAAATTCATAAAATGCATATGATAGTCCACATTTTTGGAGAAAGGAAAGAAACTCCAGAAATTGCATATGGTAGTCCACGTTTTTGCGAGAAAGTAAAGAAATTTTAGAAAATGAATATGATAGTCCACATTTTAGGAGAAGGGAAAGAAATTTCAGAAATTGCATATGATAGTCCATGTTTTTGTGAGAAGGGAAAGAGATTCCAGAAATTGCATATGATAGTTCATATTTTTGGAGACGGGAAAGAGATTCCTGAAATTGCATATGATAGATCCACGTTTTTTGAGGAGAGAAAGAAATTCATAAAATGCATATGATAGTCCACATTTCTGGAGAAGGGAAAGAGATTCCAGAAAATGCATATGATAGTCCACATTTTTTGGAGAAGAGAAAGAAATTCATAAAATGCATATGATAGTCCACATTTTTGGAGTAGGGAAAGAAATACCAGAAATTGCATATGGTAGTCCACGTTTTTGTGAGAAAGTAAAGAAATTTTAGAAAATGAATAAGATAGTCCACATTTTAGGAGAAGGGAAAGAAATTTCAGAAATTGCATATGACAGTCCACGTTTTTGGAGAACATAAAGAAATTTAGAAATTGCACATGATAGTCCACGTTTTTGGAGAAGTGAAAAATTTTCTGAAATTGCATATGATAGTCCACAACTTTGGAGAAGAGAAAGACATTCATAAATTGTCCATGTTTTTAGAGAAGAGAAAGAAATTTTAGAAACTACATATAATAGTACACGTTTTTGGAGAAGGGAATGAAATTCCAGAAATTGCATATGATATTCCACGTTGTTGGAGAAGAGAAAGAAATTCTAAATTTGCATATGATAGTCCATGTTTTTGGAGAAGAGAAAGAAATTTTATAAATTGCATATGATAGTCCACATTTTTTGAGAAGGGAAAGAAATTCCAGAAATTGCATATGATAGTCCATGTTTTTGTGAGAAGGTAAATAGATTCCAGAAATTGCATATGATACTCCTCATTTTTGGAGAAGGGAAAGAGATTCCTAAAATTGCATATGATAGTCCACGTTTTTTGAGAAGAGAAAGAAATTCAGAAATTGCATATTGTAACACCCGTATAATTTTAATTTTAATTTAATTTGAATATTAGATTAATAATTATTATTATTATGGATTTTATGAAAATAATGGAAAAATGATGGTTGATGGCATTTGGGCCATGTGTGAGATTAGTAAGAAGAGGGGGTGTGGTGTAGTAAAGCCCTTACTAATTTAATATTATTTTTCATAAAATAATTAGAATTGGGGAAGAAAGAACAGAACGTGAAAAGAGAAAAGTTGGAACACGAAGAACGTAGAAGAGGAACAAAGAGGAAGAGACCAAAGAGCAAGAATTTGGCTAAGGTAAGGGGGGCTCTTCCAATTATCATCTCTTATTGTGATTATAGACGATTGGTGCATGATAGCTGTGTTGTTGATTAAATTTGATTTGTATGTCAGGGTTAGGTTTTTGAGTCCTAAGAATTGGTTTAGATTTTGGAGTTTTGATGTATGAATTAATGTAGGATGATAGATTAATCCGTATGAATGAATTCTATGAATAATAGAGTGAAAATTGGACTGTTTTAGACTCAAAATCGTGGACTGGTATGAATTGGATTGGTTTTGCAATGTATGGAATGTTGTTTTCTGCAGGTTGGGGTTCCTGAAATCGCCGGTTCGCGCCGCGTGCATAGGGTCGCGCCGCGAACAGGTGGGCAGAATTCCAGGAAGTCGTGATACACTAAGGTCGCGCCGCGAAGGCGTAACTTTTTCTCGTTTCGCGCCGCGTGCAGATGTTTGCGCCGCGAACAGCTTGGCAGAGAGCCAAGGAATTCTTGGAACGCTCAGTTCGCGCCGCGAACTGATGATGGCGCCGCGCGCTGTTGGTGTTTGAGATATTTTTTTTTAAAAAGTTCAAAGATGCGTAACTTTTTAATTGTTGGTCCATTTGATGCGCCGTTACGAGCTAAACGAACCTTATAGAATAATCTATGTGGTGATGATTGATTGGTTTTTAGAATGATGAAAATACATGTATGCTATTCTTATTGAGTATGATGATTGATGCGAATACGTGTATGTTTGTATATGATGATGATTGATTGTATTGAATGATGTTAATGTATATATGAACATGCTTAGTAATGATGATGATGATGATGAAATGAGTATAGATGATGCTACTCATAGAGTGGAGGTGATGAAAGTATGTTATATATATGTTTGCATGCATTCATAAGCATTGAAGAGGACTGAATCCTATATGATGAGAGGATTCAGTGAATGGCAGAATTCCCATTGTGTGGAATTTGTGCTGGCAGGGCCGTATCTGGATGATGATAGATCGGTCGGTGGGTGATTCCCATTGATGATGATTGGTAACACATGCATAGAGTCAGTTGCATTCATTTGCATGGATTAATAACATGACTATATGTATACTCTTATATTGTTGTGATGATATGTGTATGTATGTTGATGGACGATCTGGATATAGATGAGTTGGGTGAATAATATAACTGTTAATGTACTGTTATTTATAATGCAATAATATTTGTTAATTGCGAAGGAGACTCACCCTTACACTATATTTTTCAGATTGAGGATAGCGGCTTCGACTCGGTGAGGATTAGCTCATGAGTCAATGTGTCGGTTAGCGTCGGGTTATGCTCTGATATGTGTAACACTGGGGAACGCTGTTTTTTTTAGTTTATGACATTAACTCTATTTTATTTATCTTATTTGAGGATTAAAGCATGGATGAATGTAATGCTAGTTTGATAACATATTCCGCTGTGTAAACATGAGATAGTTGATTTATGAGTTATGTTAGTATGTTTCTTCAGTAAATGCATGACCTGTGACCGATGTGGTTTATTTTCATTTATTAATTGTGACGCCCTTGTGCATGTTACTCTGATTTAATTTGATTAATCGCCGCGGGTTTATAAAGGTGTTACAAACGTGGTATCAGAGCATAGTCGGTCGTTGTGACCAGAGTCTTAGTGTCAGTCCTTCTTGTGTATGCGACTAATACGAGTTATTTGTCGATACTTTTGTTTTGATCGAATTGTATGTGATTTAAGCAGAACAATGGCTGGAAGAGGTGGAAGAAATGATGATGCTATCGCTGAGGCTCTGGGCATGATTACTGATGTGCTTGGAGGGGGAGTTATAGGAGCAGGGATTGGTGCTGATAGGCAATTGGGGAGTTTTCAGAGGAACGATCCTCCATTGTTCAAGGGCACGCATGATCCTGAGGGTGCTCAGAAATGGCTCAAAGAGATCGAGAGGATTTTCAGAGTCATTGATTGTGCTGAGAACCTCAAGGTGAGGTATGACACTCACATGTTATCTGAAGAGGCTGATGACTGGTGGTTAGCAACCAGAGCTGAACTGGATGCTGATGGTGTAGGAGTTACTTGGGCTATATTCAAGAGGGAATTTCTGAGGAGGTATTTTCCTGAAGATGTCAGGGGCAGAAAAGAGATTGAATTTCTGGAGCAGGTCCAAGGTAACATGACGGTACCAAAGTATGCTGCAAAGTTTGTGGAGCTGGCAAAGTATTATGTACACTACAACAATGATGAAGCCAGTGAGTTCTCAAAATGTGTCAAGTTTGAGAATGGTCTTCGTGATGAGATCAAGCAGGGTATTAGGTACCAGAGGATTCGGAGGTTTGTTGACTTAGTGGATTGTAGCAGGATTTTTGACGAGGATAATATAAAGCTGAAGTCATCTCACTCTCGCGAGTTAGTTGACAAAAAAGGGAAGAAGCCTATGGATAGAGGTAAACCATATGGTAGAGGTAAGTCTGCTGATTGGAAGAAACCCAGTGGGGGAGATTCTAGTGCTCGTATCAGATGTTACAATTGTGGCGAGGTGGGACATCGTCGGAACGAGTGTAAGAATGATCAGAAGAAATGTTACAAGTGTGACTAGGTGGGTCATATTGCTGCTGATTGTAAGAGGAAGAGTGTGACTTGTTACAACTGTGGGGAAGAGGGTCACATTAGTCCGAATTGTACCAAGCCAAAGAAGAACCAATCGGGAGGAAAGGTTTTTGCTTTGACCGGGTCAGAGACTACTCCAGAAGACAGACTGATTAAAGGTACGTGTTTCATTCATGGCACACCTTTAGTTGCAATTATTGATACTGGAGCAACTCATTCTTTTATTTCTTTGGATTGTGCTATGAGGTTGAATCTTGAGATATCTGATATAAATGGAAGTATGGTTATTGACACTCCTGCGTCGGGTTCAGTAACTACTTCGTCTGCATGCTTGAATTGTCCGGTTGACATTTTTGGCAGAGAATTCGGGATGGACTTAGTGTGCCTTCCGTTGAAACAACTCGATGTAATCCTGGGAATGAACTGGTTGGAGTTCAACCGTGTTCGTATCAACTGCTTTGGGAAGACAGTAATTTTTCCCGAAGAGGTTAGTATTGATAATCTGGAAATGACAGCTAGACAGATGAATGAGGCTATCGGGGATGGTGCAACGGTGTTTATGTTGTTTGCATTGATGAATGTGAAAGAAAAAGTGGCGAGTAGCGAATTGCCTGTGGTGTGTGAATTTCCAGAAGTTTTTCTAGAAGATGTGAATGAATTACCACCGGAAAGAGAAGTGGAGTTTTCTATAGATTTAATTCCGGGAACTAGTCTAGTGTCGATGGCACCGTATCGTATGTCGCCGTCCGAGTTGGCCGAACTGAAGAAGCAGTTAGAAGAAATGCTGGAGAAGAAATTCATTCGTCCTAGTGTTTCTCCGTGGGGTGCGCCTGTGTTACTAGTGAAGAAGAAAGAGGGTTCGATGAGGCTGTGTGTAGATTACAGACAATTGAACAAGGTTACTATCAAGAATCGGTATCCTTTGCCGAGGATTGATGATTTGATGGATCAGTTGGTTGGAGCGCGTGTGTTTAGCAAAATTGATCTGAGGTCTGGGTATCATCAGATACGTGTGAAAGATGACGATATTCAGAAGACTGCTTTTAGAACAAGGTATGGACATTATGAGTATTTTGTAATGCCGTTTGGAGTTACTAATGCACCTGGTGTTTTTATGGAGTATATGAACAGGGTCTTTCATCCTTATCTCGATAAGTTCGTGGTAGTGTTTATAGATGACATCCTAATATACTCTAAGGATGAGGAAGAACATGTTGAACATCTCAGAACAGTATTGGAACTGTTAAAAGAGAAGATACTTTTTGCCAAACTGTCGAAGTGTGAATTCTGGTTAGGGGAAGTCAGTTTTCTTGGGCATGTGATTTCTAAGAATGGTATTGCTGTTGATCCTACAAAGATAGAAGTTGTATCTCAGTGGGAAGCTCCGAAGTCAGTGTCAGAGATTCGTAGCTTTCTTGGTCTTGCGGGCTACTACAGAAAGTTTATTGAAGGATTTTCAAAGTTAGCTTTGCCGTTAACTAAACTAACCAGGAAGGGACAAGCTTTTATTTGGGATGTAAAGTGTGAAGAAGGATTCCAAGAGCTGAAGAGGAGGTTGACTAGTGCTCCTATCTTGATTTTTCCGAATCCGACAAAATCATTTGTAGTTTATTGTGATGCATCACTGATGGGTTTAGGTGGCGTATTGATGCAAAATCAACAAGTAGTCGCTTATGCGTTGAGACAACTCAAGGTACATGAAAGGAATTATCCGACTCATGATTTGGAGTTGGCAGCTGTAGTTTTTGTGCTGTGGCGGCACTATTTGTATGGTTCGAGATTTGAAGTATTCAGTGATCATAAGAGCCTAAAGTATCTCTTTGATCAGAAAGAGTTAAATATGAGGCAGAGAAGGTGGTTAGAATTTCTGAAAGATTATGATTTTGGTTTGAATTACCATCCGGGTAAGGCAAACGTTGTTGCTGATGCATTGAGTAGGAAGACCTTGCATATGTCTATGCTAAGGGTGAAGGAATTGGATTTGATTGAACAATTCAGAGACTTGAGTTTGGTGTGTGAAGGTACTCCTACTAGTGTCAAATTGGGTATGCTGAAGCTGACTAGCGGTATTCTTGAAGAGATCAGAGAGGGTCAGAAAGCTGATGTTGAATTGATCGATAAGTTGACTTTGATTAATCAAGGCAAGAGTGGTGAATTCAGAATTGACGAGAATGGTATACTGAGGTTTGGAGACAGAGTTTGTGTTCCTGATGTTGCTGAACTTCGAACAAATATTTTAGAAGAAGGACACCGTAGTGGATTAAGTATTCTTCCTGGTGCTACCAAGATGTATCATGATTTGAAAATATTGTTTTGGTGGCCTGGAATGAAGAAAGAAATTACTGAGTTTGTGTATTCTTGTTTGACTTGTCAGAAGTCAAAGGTTGAACACCAGAAGCCATCTGGATTTATGCAACCGATGTTTATTCCGGAGTGGAAATGGGATAGCATATCGATGGATTTTGTTTCGGGTTTGCCGAGAACTGTTAAGAATTGTGAAGCTATCTGGGTCGTGGTGGACAGGTTGACGAAGTCTGCACATTTTATACCAGTGAGAATGGATTATCCGATGGAGAAGCTAGCTCAATTGTATATTGATAAGATAGTTAGTCTACATGGTGTTCCTTCGAGTATTGTGTCAGACAGAGATCCGAGATTTACATCTAAGTTCTGGGAAGGTTTGCAAAAGGCTTTGGGTACTAAGCTGAGATTGAGTTCTGCTTATCATCCGCAGATAGATGGACAGACCGAGAGGACGATTCAGTCGTTAGAAGATTTGTTACGTGCTTGTGTGCTAGAAAAAGGAGGTGCTTGGGGTAGTTATCTGCCTTTGATTGAATTTACCTACAACAACAGTTTTCATTAGAGTATCGGTATGGCTCCGTTTGAGGCTTTGTATGGTAGGCGGTGTAGAACGCCGTTGTGTTGGTACGAATCTGGTGAGAGTGCTGTGATTGGTCCGGAAATTGTACAAGAGACCACAGAGAAGATTAAGATGATTCAAGAGAAGATGAAAGCTTCTCAGAGTCGTCAGAAGAGTTATCATGATAAGAGGAGGAAAACACTTGAGTTTCAAGAGGGAGACCATGTGTTTATGAGAGTTACTCCTATGACAGGTATTGGTCGGGCATTGAAGTCAAAGAAGTTGACTCCATATTTTATTGGACCATTCCAAATTTCGGAAAGAGTGGGAGAAGTGGCATATCGTATTGCGTTACCGCCGATGCTTGCCAACTTGCATGATGTATTCCATGTGTCGCAACTGAGGAAATACATTTCAGATCCGTCCCATGTGATCCAAGTAGATGATGTACAGGTAAAAGACAACTTAACGGTTGAGGCATTGCCTGTGAGGATTGAGGATCGAAGGCCGAAGCAATTACGTGGTAAGGAAATGGCTTTAGTCAGAGTAGCTTGGGGAGGACCGGCTGAAGGAAATGTTACCTGGGAGCTAGAGAGCCAGATGAAGGATTCTTATCCAGAGCTCTTTACCTAAGGTATGTTTTCGAGGACGAAAACTCTTTTATTGGGGGAGAGTTGTAACACCCGTATAATTTTAATTTTAATTTAATTTGAATATTAGATTAATAATTATTATTATTATGGATTTAATGAAAATAATGGAAAAATGATGGTTGATGGCATTTGGGCCATGTGTGAGATTAGTAAGAAGAGGGGGTGTGGTGTAGTAAAGCCCTTACTAATTTAATATTATTTTTCATAAAATAATTAGAATTGGGGAAGAAAGAACAGAACGTGAAAAGAGAAAAGTTGGAACACGAAGAACGTAGAAGAGGAACAAAGAGGAAGAGACCAAAGAGCAAGAATTTGGCTAAGGTAAGGGGGGGCTCTTCCAATTATCATCTCTTATTGTGATTATAGAAGATTGGTGCATGATAGCTGTGTTGTTGATTCAATTTGATTTGTATGTCAGGGTTAGGTTTTTGAGTCCTAAGAATTGGTTTAGATTTTGGAGTTTTGATGTATGAATTGATGTAGGATGATAGATTAATCCGTATGAATGAATTCTATGAATAATAGAGTGAAAATTGGACTGTTTTAGACTCAAAATCATGGACTGGTATGAATTGGATTGGTTTTGGAATGTATGGAATGCTGTTTTCTTCAGGTTGGGGTTCCTGAAATCGCCGGTTCGCGCCGCGTGCATAGGGTCGCGCCGCAAACAGGTGGGCAGAATGCCAGGAAGTCGTGATACGCTCAGGTCGCGCCGCGTACCTGTGTTCGCGCCGCGAAGGCGTAACTTTTTCTCGTTTCGCGCCGCGTGCAGATGTTTGCGCCGCGAACAGCTTGGCAGAGAGCCAAGGAATTCTTGGAACGCTCAGTTCGCGCCGCGAACTGATGATGGCGCCGCGCTCTGTTGGTGTTTGAGATATTTTTTTTTTAAAAAAATCAAAGATGCGTAACTTTTTAACTGTTGGTCCGTTTAATGCGTCGTTTCGAGCTAAACGAACCTTATAGAATAATCTATGTGGTGATGATTGATTGGTTTTTAGAATGATGAAATTACATGTATGCTATTCTTATTGAGTATGATGATTGATGCGAATACGTGTATGTTTGTATATGATGATGATTGATTGTATTGAATGATGTTAATGTATATATGAACATGCTTAGTAATGATGATGATGATGATGAAATGAGTATAGATGATGCTACTCATAGAGTGGAGGTGATGAAAGTATGTTATATATATGTTTGCATGCATTCATAAGCATTGAAGAGGACTGGATCCTAGATGATGAGAGGATTCAGTGAATGGCAGAATTCCCATTGTGTGGAATTTGTGCTGGCAGGGCCGTATCTGGATGATGATAGATCGGTCGGTGGGTGATTCCCATTGATGATGATTGGTACCACATGCATAGAGTCAGTTGCATTCATTTGCATGGATTGATAACATGACTATATGTATACTCTTATATTGTTGTGATGATATGTGTATGTATGTTGATGGACGATCTAGATATAGATGAGTTGGGTGAATAATATAACTGTTAATGTACTGTTATTTAAAATGCAATAATATTTGTTAATTGCGAATGAGACTCACCCTTACACTATATTTTTCAGATTGAGGATAGCGGCTTCGACTCGGTGAGGATTAGCTCATGAGTCAATGTGTCGGTTAGCGTCGGGTCATGCTCTGATAGGTGTAACACTGGGGAACGCTGTTTTTTTTAGTTTATGACATTAACTCTATTTTATTTATCTTATTTGAGGATAAAAGCATGGATGAATGTAATGCTAGTTTGATAACATATTCCGCGGTGTAAACATGAGATAGTCGATTTATGAGTTATGTTAGTATGTTTCTTCGGTAAATGCATGACCTGTGACCTATGTGGTTTATTTTCATTTATTAATTGTGACGCCCTTGTGCATGTTACTCTGATTTAATTTGATTAATCGCCGCGGGTTTAGAAGGGTGTTACACATATGATAGTCCACATTTCTGGAGAACTGAAAGAGATTCAAGAAAATGCATATGATAGTCCACAGTTTTTGAGAAGAGAAAGAAATTCATAAAATGCATATGATAGTCCACATTTTTGGAGAAAGGAAAGAAATACCAGAAATTGCATATGGTAGTCCACGTTTTTGTGAGAAAGTAAAGAAATTTTAGAAAATGAATATGATAGTCCACATTTTTGGAAAAGGGAAAGAAATTCCAGAAATTACATATGATAGTCCATATTTTTTTAGAAGAGAAAGAAATTCAGAATGGACATATGATACTCCACGTTTTTGTAGATGAGAAATCAATTTCAGAAATTGCATATGATCGTACACGTTTTTGGAGAACAGAAAGAAATTCCATAAATTGCATACGATAGTCAATGTTTTTGGAGAAGGGAAAGAAATTCCAGAAATTGCATATGATAGTCAACATTTTTGGAGAAGAGAAAGAAATTCTAAATTTGCATATGAAAGTTCATGTTTTTGGAGAAGAGAAAGAAATTTTATAAATTGTTTATGAAAGTCCACGTTTTTGGAGAAGGGAAAGAAATTCCAGAAATTGCATATGATAGTCCATATTTTTGTGAGAATGGAAAGAGATTCTAGAAACTGTATATGGTAATCCACATTTTTGGAGAAGGGAAAGAGATTCCTAAAATTGCATATGATAGTCCAGGTTTTTTGAGAAGAGACAGAAATTCATAAAATGCATATAATAGTCCACATTATTGGAGAAGGGAAAGAGATTCCAAAAATTGCATATGGTAGTCCACGTTTTTGTGAGAAAGTAAAGAAATTTTAGAAAATGAATATGATAGTCCACATTTTTGGAGAAGGGAAAGAAATTCAAGAAATTGCATATTATAGTCCATGTTTTTGGAGAACATAACGAAATTCAGAAATTGCACATGATAGTCCACGTGGTTGGAGAAGTGAAAAAATTTCTTAAATTGCATATGATAGCCCACAACTTTGGAGGAGAGAAACACATTCAGATATTGTCCATGTTTTTAGAGAAAAGAAAGAAATTTTAGAAACTGCATATAATGTACACGTTTTTGGAGAAGGGAATGAAATTCCAGAAATTGCATATGATATTCCACGTTGTTGGAGAAGAGAAAGAAATTCTAAATTTGCATATGATAGTCCATGTTTTTGGAGAAGAGAAAGAAATTTTATAAATTGCATATGATAGTCCAAATTTTTTTAGAAGGGAAAGAAATTCCAGAAATGGCATATGATAGTCCATGTTTTTGTGAGAAGGGAAAGAGATTCCAGAAATTGCATATGATAGTCCACATTTTTGGAGAAGGGAAAGAGATTCCTGAATTTGCATATGATAGTCCACGTTTTTTGAGAAGAGAAAGAAATTCATAAAATGCATATGATAGTCCACATTTCTCGAAAAGGGAAAGAGATTCCAGAAAATGCATATGATAGTCCACATTTTTTGAGAAGAGAAAGAAATTCTTAAAATGCATATGATAGTCCACATTTTTGGAGAAAGGAAAGAAATACCAGAAATTACATATGGTAGTCCACGTTTTTGTGAGAAAGTAAAGAAATTTTAGAAAATGAATATGATAGTCCACATTTTTGGAGAAGGGAAAGAAATTCAAGAAATTGCATATGATAGTCCACGTTTTTGGAGAACATAAAGAAATTTAGAAATTGCACATGACAGTCCACTTGGTTGGAGAAGTGAACAAATTTCCGAAATTGCATATGATAGTCCACAACTTTGGAGAAGAGAAAGACATTCAGATATTGTCCATGTTTTTAGAGAAGAGAAATAAATTTTAGAAACTGCATATAATAATAGTACACGTTTTTGGAGAAGGGAATGAAATTCCAGAAATTGCATATGATATTCCACGTTGTTGGAGAATAGAAAGAAATTCTAAATTTGCATGTGATAGTCCATGTTTTTGGAGAAGAGAAAGAAATTTTATAAATTGCATATGATAGTACACATTTTTTGAGAAGGGAAAGAAATTCCAGAAATTGCATATGATGGTCCATGTTTTTGTGAGAAGGGAAAGAGATTCCAGAAATTGTGTAACACCCGTATATTTTTAATATTGATTTAATTTGGAATATTGAATTAATAATTAGAATTATTAAGGATTTTGTGAAAATATTGGTTTATGGCATTTGGGCCATGTGAGAAATAGTAAAAGAGTGGGGTGAGATATAGGAAGGCCCTTTACTAATTTTATTATTATTTTCATAAAATAATTAGAATTAGGAAGAAAAGAATAGAACGTGAAAATAGAAGAGTTGGAACACGAAGAACGTGAAAGAGGAACAAAGAGGAAGAGACCAAAGATCATGAATTTGGCTAAGGTAAGGGGGGACTCTTCCAATTATCATCTCTTATTGTGATTATAGATGAATAGTGTGTGAAAAGTTGTGTTGTTGAGTCAATTCTGTTTGTATGTCAGAGTTAGGTTTTGGGTCCTAAGAACTGGTTTAGATTTTGGGATTTTGATGTGTAGATTGATAGGTGATGACAGATTAATCTGTATTGAATGAATCCTGTGAATGAAAAAGTAGAATTGGACTGTTTTAGACTCAAAATCGTGAACTGGTATGAGTAGAAACGAGTGAGAATTGGACTGTTACGTAAACTTCAGAATTCTGGGCATTTTCTAGTTTTTCACGTATGGAACAGTGTCATACGCGTATGGGATGGAGTCATACGCGTATGAGGGACATTCCCCAAGGTCTATACGCGTATGATACGCAGCTGCCCTGTCCCAAAATACACTGTATTGGATACTTGCGTATGAGGAGCGTATGAGGATGCTCATACGCGTATGGGAATTTTTCAAGAGGAAATTTATTCAAGTGATACGCGTATGGCGGGATTGATACGCGTATGAGGTTGTTTTTAGGCCATTTTTGACTCTGATGAAATGCGTATGGTACGCGTATGAGGGATGGATATACGTGTATGGATGCGTATGGACTTGATGATACGCGTATGGCTTCTATATGTGAAAATTTCTGTTTTGTGATTTTTCTGGAAAGTCCTATGATGCGTAACTTCGATCTGTAGGCCTGTTTTGTGTACTGTTTGAGAATGAGTAGACCTTGTGATGTGATTTTGTGGTTTACTTATAATTGATTGTAATGAATGATGTTAATGTATATATGAACATGCTTAATAATGATGATGATGATGATGATGATGATGAAATGAGTATAGATGATGCTACTCATAGAATGGAGATGATGGAAGTATGTTATATATATGTTTGCATGCATTCATAAGCAATGATGAGGGCTGAATCCTGGATGATGAGAGGATTCAGTGAATGGCAGAATTCCCATTGTGTGGAATTTGTGCTGGCAGGGCCGTATCTGGATGATGATAGATCGGTCGGTGGGTGATTCCCATTGATGATGTTGGTACCACATGCATATAGTCAGTTGCATTCATTTGCATGGATTTGATAACATGACTATATGTATACTCTTGTATTGTTTTGATGGTATGTGTGTATGTTGATGGATGATCTGGATATAGATGAGTTGGGTGAATAATATAACTGTTGATGTACTGTTATTTATAATGCAATAATATTTGTTAATTGCGAATGAGACTCACCCTTACACTATATTTTTCAGATTGAGGATAGCGGCTTCCACTCGGTGAGGATTAGCTCATGAGTCAATGTGTCGGTTAGCGTCGAGTCAGGCTCTGATAGGTGTAACACTGGGGAACGCTATTTTTAGTTTATGACATTAACTCTGTTTTATTTATCTTGTTTGAAGATTAAAGCATTGATGATGTAATGCTGGTTTGATGACTTATTCCGCTGTGTAAACATGAGATATTTGATTTGTGAGTTATGTTAAAATATTCTACATTGAATGCATGACATATGACCGATGCAGTTTATTTTATTTACTAATTGTGACGCCCTTGTGCATGTTACTCTGATTTAATTTGATTAATTGCCGCGGGGTTTAGAAGGGTGTTACAATAGTGGTATCAGAGCATAGTCGGTCGTTGTGACCAGAGTCTTAGTGTCAGACCTTCTTGTGTATGCGACTAATACGAGTTATTTGTAGATACTTTTGTTCTGATTGGATTGTATGTGATTTAAGCAGAACAATGGCTGGAAGAGGTGGAAGAAATGATGATGCTATCGCTGAGGCTCTGGGCATGATTGCTGGTGTACTTGGAGGAGGAGCTGTAGGAGCAGGGATTGGTGCTGACAGGCAACTGGGGAATTTTCAGAGGAACAATCCTCCATTGCTCAAAGGCACGCATGATCCTGAGGGTGCTCAGAAATGGCTCAAAGAGATCGAGAGAATTTTCCGAGTTATTGATTGTGTTGAGAATCTCAAGGTGAGGTATGGCACACACATGTTGTCTGAAGAGGCTGATGACTGGTAGATGTCGACCAGAGCTGAACTAGATGCTGATGGTATAGATATCACTTGGGCTATATTCAAGAGGGAATTTCTGAGAAGATATTTTCCTGAAGATGTTAGAGGCAAAAAAGAAGTGGAATTTCTGGAACTGGTCCAAGGTAATATGACGGTACCAGAATATGCTGCAAAGTTTGTGGAATTGGCGAAGTACTATCTGCACTACAACAATGATGAAGCCAGTGAGTTCTCAAAATGTGTCAAATTTGAGAATGGCCTTCGTGATGAGATCAAGCAGGATATTAGGTACCAGAGGTTTCAGAGGTTTGTTGACTTGGTGGATTGTAGCACGATTTTCGAGGAAGATAACATCAAGCTGAAGTCATCACACTCTCGCGAGCTAGTTGACAAAAAGGGAAAGAAACGTATGGACTGAGGTAAGCCATATGGTAGAGGTAAACCTGCTGATTGGAAGAAACCCAGTGGGGGAGATTCCAGTGCTCGTATCAGATTTTATAATTATGGTGAGATGGGACATCGTCGGAACGAGTGTAAGAATAATCAGAAGAAGTGTTACAAGTGTGACCAAGTGGGTCATATTGCTGCTGATTGTAAGAAGAAGACTGTGGCTTGTTACAACTGTGGTGAAGAAGGTCACATTAATCCGAATTGCACCAAGCCAAAAAAGAACCAATCAGGAGGAAAGGTTTTTGCATTGACCGGGTCAGAGACTACTCCAGAGGACAGATTGATTAAAGGTACGTGTTTCATTCATGGCACACCTTTAGTTGCGATTATTGATACTGGAGCAACGCATTCTTTTATTTCTTTGGATTGTGCTGAGAGGTTGAATCTAGAGATATCTGATATAAATGGAAGTATGGTTATTGACACTCCTGCGTCGGGTTTAGTAACTACTTCGTCTGCATGCTTGAATTGTCCTGTTGACATTTTTGCTAGAGAATTCAGGATGGACTTAGTGTGGCTTCCGTGGAAACAACTTGATGTAATCCTGGGAATGAACTGGTTGGAATTCAACCGTGTTCATATCAACTATTTTGCGAATACGGTAATTTTTCCTGAAGAGGTTAGTTCTAATGATCTGGAAATGACAGCTAGGCAGGTGAATGAAGCTATCTGAGATGGTGCAACGGTGTTTATGTTGTTCGCATTGATGAACGTGAAGGAGAAAATGGAGAGCAGCGCATTACCTGTGGTATGTGAGTTTCCAGAAGTTTTTCCAGAAGAAGTGAATGATTTACCACCGGAGAGAGAAGTAGAATTTTATATTGATTTGATTCCGGGAACTAGTCCAGTGTCGATGGCACCATATTGTATGTCGTCGTCCGAGTTGGCTGAACTGAAGAAACAGTTAGAAGAATTGCTTGAGAAGAAATTCATTCGTCCGAGTGTTTCTCCGTGGGGTGCGCCTGTGTTGCTAGTGAAGAAGAAAGAGGGTTCAATGAGATTGTGTGTAGATTACAGACAATTGAACAAGGTGACTATCAAGAATCGGTATGCATTACCGAGGATTGATGATTTGATGGATCAACTGGTTGGAGCATGTGTATTTAGTAAGATTAATCTGAGGTCTGGGTATCACCAAATTCGTGTGAAAGATGACGACATTTAGAAGACTGCTTTTAGGACAAGGCATGGACATTACGAATATTCGGTAATGCCGTTTGGAGTGACTAATGCACCTGGTGTTTTTATGGAGTATATGAACAGGATCTTTCATCCTTATCTCGATAATTTCGTGGTGGTATTTATAGATGATATCCTGATATATTCTAAGAATGAGGAAGAACACGCGAAACATCTCAGAACTATGTTAGAACTGTTAAAAGAGAAGCAACTTTTTGCCAAACTGTCAAAGTGTGAATTCTGGTTGGAAGAAGTCAGTTTTCTGGGACATGTGATTTCTAAACATGGCATTGCTGTTGATCCTACAAAGATAGAAGCTGAGTCTCAGTGGGAAGCTCCAAAGTCAGTGTCAGAGATTCGTAGTTTTCTTGGTCTTGCAGGTTACTACAGAAAGTTTATTGAAGGATTTTCAAAGTTAGCTTTACCGTTAACTAAATTGACCAGGAAGGGTCAGGCTTTTATTTGGGATGCAAAGTGTGAAGAAGGATTCCAAGAGCTGAAGAGGAGGTTGACTAGTGCTCCTATCTTGATTTTGCCGAATCCGACGGAATCGTTTGTGGTTTATTGTGATGCATCGCTGATGGGTTAAGGTGGTGTATTGATGCAGAATCAACAAGTAGTCGCGCAGCGTCAAGACAACTCAAAGTGCATGGAAGGAATTATCCGACTCATGATTTGGAGTTGGCAGCTATGGTTTTTGTTTTAAAGTTGTGGCGACATTATTTGTATGGTTCGAGATTTGAGGTGTTCAGTGATCATAAGAGTCTGAAGTACCTCTTTGATCAGAAAGAGCTGAATATGAGGTAGAGGAGGTGGTTAGAATTCCTGAAAGATTATGATTTTGGTTTGAACTACTATCCGGGTAAGGCAAACGTGGTTGCTGATGCATTGAGTAGGAAGACTTTGCATATGTCTATGCTAATGGCGAAGGAATTGGATTTGACTGAACAATTTAGAGACTTGAGTTTGGTGTGTGAAGGTACTCCTACTAGTGTCAAATTGGGTATGCTAAAGTTGACTAGTGGTATTCTTGAAGAGATCAGAGAAGGTCAGGAGGTTGATGTTGAATTGATCGATAATTTGACTTTGATTAATCAAGGCAAGAGTGGTGAATTCAGAATTGACGAGAATGGTATACTGAGGTTTGGTGACCGAGTTTGTGTTCCTGATATTGCTGAACTCCGAAAACGTATTTTGGAAGAAGGACACCGTAGTGGGTTAAGTATTCATCTTGGTGCTACTAAGATGTATCATGATTTCAAAAAGTTGTTTTGGTGGCCTCGAATGAAGAAAGAAATCGCTGAGTTTGTGTATTCTTGTTTGACGTGTCAGAAGTCAAAGATTGAACATCAGAAACCATCTGGGTTTATGCAACCGATGTTTATTCCTAAGTGGAAGTGGGATAGCATATCGATGGATTTCGTTTCGGGTTTGCCGAGATTTGTCAGGAATTGTGAAGCTATCTGGGTCGTGGTGAACAGGTTGACGAAGTATGCACATTTTATACCAGTGAGAATGGATTATCCGATGGAAAAGCTGGCTCAGTTGTATATTGAGAAGATAGTTAGTCTGCATGGTATTCCTTCAAGTATCGTGTCAGACAGAGATCCGAGGTTTACGTATAAGTTCTGGGAAAGTTTGCAGAAAGCTTTGGGTACAAAGGTGAGATTGAGTTCTGCTTATCATCCGCAGACTGATGGACAGACTGAGCGGACGATTCAGTCGTTAGAGGATTTGTTGAAGGCTTGTGTGTTGGAAAAAGGAGGTGCTTGGGATAGTTATCTACCTTTGATTGAGTTTACCTACAACAACAGTTATCATTCGAGTATCGGTATGGCTCCGTTTGAGGCTTTGTATGGTAGGAGATGTAGGACGCCGTTATGTTGGTACGAATCTGGTGAGAGTGCTGTGATTGGACCAGAAATTGTACAACAGACTACAGAGAAGATTAAGATGATTCAGGAGAAGATGAAAGCTTCTCAGAGTCGTTAGAAGAGTTATCATGACAAGAGGAGGAAAACACTTGAGTTTTAAGAGGGATACCATGTGTTTATGAGAGTTACTCCTATGACAGGAATTGGTCGGGCATTGAAGTCGAAGAAGTTGACTCCGTGTTTTATTGGACCATTCCAAATTTCTGAAAGAGTGGGAGAAGTGGCATATCATATTGCATTACCGCCGATGCTTGCCAATTTGCATGATGTATTTCATGTGTCTCAGTTGAGGAAATACATTTCGGATCCGTCCCACATGATCCAAGTGGATGATGTGCAGGTTAAAGACAACTTAACGGTTGAAAACGTTGCCTGTGAGGATTGAAAATAGAATACTGAAAGCAATTGCGTGGCAAGGAAATAGCTTTAGTCAGAGTAGCTTGGGGAGGACCAGCTGAAGGAAATGTTACCTGGGAGCTAGAGAGCCAAATGGAGGATTCTTATCCAGAGCTCTTTACCTAAGGTATGTTTTCGAGGACGAAAACTCTTTTAGTGGGGGAGAGTTGTAACACCCGTATAATTTTAATATTAATTTAATTTGGAATATTGAATTAATAATTAGAATTATTAAGGATTTTGTGAAAATAATGGTTTATGGCATTTGGGCCATGTGAGAAATAGTAAAAGAGGGGGGTGAGATATAGGAAGGCCCTTTACTAATTTTATTATTATTTTCATAAAATAATTAGAATTGGGAAGAAAAGAATAGAACGTGAAAATAGAAGAGTTGGAACACGAAGAACGTGAAAGAGGAACAAAGAGGAAGAGACCAAAGATCAAGAATTTGGCTAAGGTAAGGGGGGACTCTTCCAATTATCATCTCTTATTGTGATTATAGATGAATAGTGTGTGAATAGTTGTGTTGTTGAGTCAATTTTGTTTGTATGTCAGAGTTAGGTTTTGGGTCCTAAGAACTGGTTTAGATTTTGGGATTTTGATGTGTAGATTGATAGGTGATGATAGATTAATTTGTATTGAATGAATCCTGTGAATGAAAACGTAGAATTGGACTGTTTTAGACTCAAAATCTTGAACTGGTATGAGTAGAAACGAGTGAGAATTGGACTGTTACGTAAACTGCAGAATTCTGGGCATTTTCTGATTTTTCGCGTATGGAACAGTGTCATACGCATATGGGATGGAGTCATACGCGTATGAGGGACATTCCCCAAGGGCTATACGCGTATGATACGCAGCTGCCCTGTCCTAAAATACACTGTACTGGCTAATTGCGTATGAGGAGCGTATGAGGATGCTCATACGCGTATGGGAATTTTTCAAGAGGAACTTTATTCTGGTGATACGCGTATGGCGGGATTGATACGCGTATGAGGTTGTTTTTAGGCCATTTTTGACTCTGAAGAAATGCGTATGGTACGTGTATGAGGGATGGTGATAGGCGTATGGACGCGTATGGACTTGATGATATGCGTATGGCTTCTGTATGTGAAAATTTCTGTTTTGTGATTTTTCTGGAAAGTCCTATGATGCGTAACTTGGATCTGTAGGCCTGTTTTATGTACTGTTTGAGAATGAGTAGACCTTGTGATGTGATTTTGTGGTTTACTGATAATTGATGGTAATGAATGATGTTAATGTATATATGAACATGCTTATTAATGATGATGATGACTGTGGACCTCCGTTTTTTAATCCCGGGCCATACCTCTGTTCTGTAGAGATACGTGAACTGACTCTTTTTTATCGCTTAATGCTTTCGCATTTTGAAAATTCACAGAGTCGCCACCGACCTTTTATTTTATCCAATTAAGGAAAGGTTTATAAAAGAAACAGAAAAAAGACCTTTAAGAAATTCTGGGTAAGGGGGTAGGTTATACAAAGGGAAGGTGTTAGCACCTTTTGTATCCATGGTTATCCATGGGCTCTTAAGTTTGCTTAGCTCACTTGTTTTTCGATCACTTTTCAATTGCTCTGAAATTGCTCATATGTGGTTTCAAATACCTTTGTAATTTGAATTTTGTAATGATCCGTGTGTGGATGTATACAAAATGCTTGTTTATCTTTCGAAAGATGTTTTGAAAAGAACGTTAACTTTGTAATAATCCGTGTTTGGATGTATACAAAATATTGTCTTTTTTAAAAGTTTTGTTTTGAAAAACAACAGTGTATGAGAATTTTGTTTGTTTTGATTTGAGCAAGCAAACTAGGAGGTCTACCCTGAGTTGTAAGGTCTTGATCCTATTTCCTTTAAAAATCTATCCTTTCACCGGATATAAACGCAAGGTTCGATTTTGTACTCAAAACAGTGGAATTTTGACTTTGATTTTGAAAAGAATGAGAAGGGATTACCTTAAGAGGTGCAAGTGTGATTGTGTTTGGGTTCAGATATTTATCTTTGAAGTTAGTGATCTAACGGTTCAATTTTATCTTTGGCATACACGCAGTTTATATTTGCTGGAAATTAAAATGCGGAAATGTAAAGTGCGGAAAGTAAATCTACGCTATTACATCGATTGTGCAGGAAATGTAAACTAGCCTATTTACATGAATTTGACATCCTATACATTTATCTAGGAATTTAAATTGCAAGAAAAATAAAAGGCATGTTTTTTGGATTTTTTTATGATTGATTTAATTATAATTAATGCATGATTAATTAAATTAAAATGAAGAAAAAAGATGAAAATAGATTTAAACCTAGAAATTAAGTTTAAAATATGTACAAAATATTTGTCAATTAATTTTAAAACAAAACTAATTTTTTTGGAATTTTTGGAATTGATTTGAAATTGATTTAAGTTAATGAAAACATAATTATGCAAATAATTATACAAATAATTAAAACTTAAAGATAAAATTATTCAAAATATGTACAAAATTAGTTTATAATATATAAACAATATTTAACATGAAGAACAATTTTTTTATGATTTTTTGATTGGTTAGAATAATTAAAAAGCAAATATATAAATATATACTAATTAATTATGCAAAATATTGAAATTTTGAAGAAAAATAAAATATTTTTATTTCAGAAAATAATATATTATTTTAGAAGTCTAAAAATATTTTTTGTGTATTTTTTGGATTTTTAAAACTATTTTTAATTAATTTAACAAAGAAATTAAAATAAAAATAAGAAATAAAAGGATACTGATCAGATGTGGAAATTAAATGAGGGAGTATGATGCGCATGCGTGTTCTGAGGCGTTGGATGATTTTCTTGTATGATTTTCTTGATGTTCTTGTTGGCAGCTTCCACCGCGCCGTTCATCTTTGGTCGATATGGAGAAGAATTATGATGTTTGATCTTGAACTGTGTGCAAAGTTCAGTAATCATTCTGTTGTTTAGATTTGTGCCATTGTCCGTGATAATCCGTTCAGGGATGCCGTACCGACAAATGAGATTGTATTTGATGAACAGGGCCACCACATTCTTGGTAACAGAAGCAAATGAAGCTGCTTCTACCCACTTTGTGAAGTAGTCAATAGCGACCAGGATAAAGCGATGTCCGTTGGAGGCAGTAGGTTTGATTTCTCCAATCATATCAATACCCCACATTGCAAAAGGCCAAGGAGCCGTCAGGACGCTTAATGGAACTGGAGGTACATGTACTTTGTCAGCGTATATCTGGCATTTGTGACATGTTCGGGAGTGATGATGGCAGTCTGTTTCCATGGTAGACCAGTAATAACCTGCTCTCAGGATCTTTTTAGCCATTGTATGTCCACTGGAATGAGTACCGAAGGCACCATTGTGTATTTCTTCCATGATCTGTTCTGCTTCCTTCTTGTTTACACAGCGAAGTAAAGTCGAGTCATGGTTGCGTTTGTATAGGGTTCCATTGCTTAGAAAGAATTTGGCAGCAAATCTCCTTAGAAACTTTCTGTCGTTAATGGATGCCCCTTCAGGGTACTCCTGAGCTTCGAGATATCTTTTTACTTCATGGAACCATGGTTTTTCCTCGGTTCCTTCGGTATTGATCTCATTGCAATAGGATGGTTCATCTTGCCTGTAAATGGTGATCATAGGCGCCTCGTTGTCCCACCTGACTTTGAACATGGATGACATGGTAGCTAAAGCATCAGCTAGTTGATTTTCCTCGCGTGGGATGTGTTCGAAAGTGATTTCTTCGAAGTAAAGAATCAAACTTAGCACATATTCTTTGTAAGGAATTAGATTCGGGTGCTTCGTGTCCCATTCCCCTTTGACTTGGTAGATTACCAAGGCCGAGTCTCCGTAGACTTCCAGGAACTTGATTCTTAGATCGATTGCAGCTTTGAGACCCAGAATACATGCTTCGTATTCGGCTATATTGTTAGTGCAATTGAAGCATAATCTGGCAGTAAACGGTGTGTAACTTCCTGCGGGGGAAATGATCACAGCTCCGATGCCATTGCCAAGTGCATTAGAAGCTCCGTCAAAAACCATAGTCCACCGGGATCCTGGCTTGGGTCCTTCTTCTGGTCCTGGTTGTTTGTAGTCATTGATTAGCATAATGTCTTCGTCTGGGAAGTCAAAGTTCAATGCTTGATAATCATCCACTGCTTGATGAGCCAGATGATCAGCTACCACACTTCCTTTGATTGCTTTTTGTGAAGTGTATTGAATGTCATATTCTGTTAAGATCATTTTCCATCTCGCTATTCTTCCAGAGAGAGCAGGTTTTTCGAACACGTATTTGATGGGATCCATCTTGGAGATTAGGAAAGTGGTGTGATTTAGCATGTACTGTCTTAGTCGGCGAGCTGCCCAAGCTAAGGCACAACAAGTTTTTTCGAGTAGTGAGTATCTTGTTTCACAATCGGCAAACTTTTTGCTAAGATAGTAGATTGCGTGCTCCTTTCGGCCGGATTCGTCATGTTGTCCTAGTACACACCCCATTGAGTCTTCTAACACAGTTAGGTACATTATCAGAGGTCTGCCTTCCATAGGTGGCAACAAGATTGGAGGTTTTTGGAGATATTCTTTGATTTTGTCAAAGGCTAACTGGCATTTGTCATTCCACTTTTCCACTTGATCTTTCTTCAATAGTTTGAAGATCGGCACACAAGTAGTAGTCATGTGGGCAATAAATCGGGCGATGTAATTTAGACGTCCCAAGAATCCTCTGACTTGTTTCTTAGTACGAGGTATAGGCATTTCTTGAATGGCTTTAACCTTGGCGGGATCAACCTCAATACCTTTGCTGCTGACGATGAAACCTAAGAGTTTGCCGGATCTTACTCCAAAGCTACACTTATTTGGGTTCAGTCGCAACTTGTATTTCTCGAGTCTGTCAAACAACTTGTGTAAATGACCCAGATGTTCTTCCTCGGTGTTGGATTTTGCAATCATGTCATCGACATACACCTCTATTTCTTGATGAATCATATCATGAAATAGCGCTACCATTGCACGTTGATAGGTTGCTCCTGCGTTTTTCAGACCAAAGGGCATTACTTTGTAACAAAAGGTTCCCCAGGGTGTTGTGAAGGTTGTTTTTTCCATGTCTTCGGGTGCCATCTTGATTTGATTGTACCCTGAGAATCCGTCCATAAAGGAGAATACCTTGCATTGTGCGGTATTGTCACCAGTACATCGATGTGTGGTAAAGGGAAATCATCTTTGGGGCTTGCCCGGTTCAGATCTCTATAGTCCACGCACATTCTGACTTTCCCGTCTTTTTTAGGTACAGGCACGATGTTAGCTATCCAAGGAGGATAACTTACAACTTTTAGGAATTCGGCATTGAACTGTTTTTCAACCTCGTCTTTGATCTTTTTTGACATATCAGGCCTACTCCTTCGTAGTTTCTGTTTGACTGGAATGCTACCTTCTTTGATTGGTAGGCGATGAACTACGATGTCCGTGTCAAGGCCTGGCATATCCTCATAGGACCAGGCGAATATCTCGACGTAGTCTCGCAGCATTTGAATCAGTCTTTGCTTGACGCTGTGTTCTAAATCAGCCCCTATTTTGACTTCTTTCTTTTCTTCGTTGCTGCCCAAGTTGATGACCTCAATTAGCTCCTCGTGAGGCTATATGGCCTTGTCTTCTTGTTCTAGCAGCCTTGCAAGTTCTCTTGGCACTTCACAATCTTCCTCACTTTCGTCCTCAACTTGGTAGATCGGATTTTCAAAGTCATGACGGGCAATAGCAGAATCGTTGTTGACTGGATCCAGAGTGTATGTGAATCTGCATGTTAATTATGTGAGTGTGTGTGAAGAAAAAACATAGCTATTAGAAAGCGAAGAAAGAAGGAAAAAGGATCACAAAATTTAAATATGCAAGCGTCCCATGATTTTATTGAATGCACATGATCATGATATGATAAGCCCTTATAGAAGGACCAGTGTGCTAAGGCACACAGCTTTTCAAGCTCATGGTTCGATTGTTCAGGAACCACTTTTATCTTTGCACAATATACACAAAGAGAACAGGAAATGGCATTTACTCCTGGTCAAAGGAGATCACATCGTTAGCTTTCCAATTGTTCAATCCACTGTTGTGAGCAGGGAGTATCCAGCTGTTCCAGTTGTAGTTGTCTTTTTCATCTTCCACAGCATTGATTTCATTAGTGGGAAAATGAGCTGGTGATCCTTCGGGATAAGGGATATACTCTGCTGGATACGAGAGCCCAGACTGAGATATCTCTGTTGGCTGAGCGAGATGCTCGATAAGGCCGTCCCATGCAGTTGGGATGATGTTTTGAATAGAGACTTGTGCATCCTGATGAGGAGTGTATGCTGATAGAAAGCAACCCTCGTTATTTGGTATTTCCCTAGCTTCTTCAAGAGCGAAATTGTCATCGTACTGTTCATCCCATCCAGTTGGGACAATGTCCTCCATAGCAATTTGTGAGCTCGGAGGAGCGGAGTATTTCACCATATAGTCATATTTGCCGCTGGGTTCTCCTAGCGTGTCCCATACTTCTTTGGGTGGATTTTGATATTGCTCAGTGACGGGACTTGTGAAACTTTCGTCATTTCCAATTTGATCACCCCATCCAGTCGGGGTAATGTCTTCCAAAGCAATATAAGAATTCTGAGGTGTGGTATATTGATAATTATACCCGACATTTGGTTCTCCCACAGCATCCCACATTCCCATGGAAATGGGTGGAATCTCATCTGGATATGGCTGAATGATATGGTTCAAGAACACTCCTTCATCTTCAATAGCGTTTACTTCTTGGCTGACGAAGTGTGACATTAATCCTCCAGAACGAGGACTTTGATCATTCTTTTGATTTTCACTATCATAGCCTAGACCTAGCTTGTCAGATTTGTAGGGTATATCGGGAAGCTGTCCCCATACTGTGCAATCACCCTGTTCAATCATGGCTTTGGCATCTTTGAGAGAAGCCATAGTTATAGTTGGAGTAGCAGGAATATGCTTGGTGGTAGAGACATCTGGGGAGACCACCTCAAATGATTGGCATGGAGTTTCGATGAATTCGTCCTCCAACTCAACATATTTGGAATTGCTTAGGTGACTAACCACATATTCCTCTTCGCCATAGACTGTGACAATCTTTCCTTTTACTGGATATTTTAACTTCTGATGCAGGGTAGAAGATACAGCATTTGCCCCATGTATCCAAGGGCGTCCAAGTAAACAGGAGTAGGCTGGGTGAATTTCCATTACGTAAAAGATAGAATCGAAGATTTGAGAACCCACTCTGATTGGGAGATTCACTTTTCCGTATACCGTTCTAGTTGACCCGTCAAAGGCTCTTAACACAACATCACTTGGCTGTAACACAATTCCTTCGAACTCAAGCTTTTCTAGTACTGTTTTCGGTAACACGTTCAAAGAAGAACCGTTATCTACTAGCACATGAGATAGAGTGGTGCCATTACATTCAATGGAGATATGTAAGGCTTTGTTGTGATTTTTTCCAGCAGGGGTTAGATCCACATCAGAGAAACTGAGACCATTGCTCACGGTTAGATTGGCAACACAATTCTCAAATTGGTCGACTGAGATCTCTTGAGGCACATGCGCAGCTTTCAGGAACTTCATCAGAGCTTTGGCATGAGCTTCTGAATATTTTAGCAGAGATAGCATTGAGATTTTTGAAGCGGTGTGCCCCAGTTGCTCAACAATATTGTAATCACTCTTGCAGATGATTTTCAATATTTCCTCCATTTCTTGCTTTGATGGATCCTCAGCAGTGATCTCCACCGGGGTTTGAATTTGTTCAACTTGTGGCTCTTTGCCTCGAGCGTTGACATTTTGATTAGGAACTGGGACTCGGACTGGACAAGTAGCAACATTTGGAGAAATTTCTGGTGAAAAGATTCTTCCACTTCTCGTGATCTTGCTGGTACCCACAATATTACCCACAGTTGGAGTAGATAACTTTGCGGTCTCTTCAGTCGAGGTACTCTGCTTAACTCCATGAACGTAAACATTAGCATCGTATCCCCATGGGACAGCTTTGTCTGAGGAGTATGGAAATGGAGTTGGACTAGCAATGACTACTGATGCCACTTTGAGTGTAGCAGAAATTTTGAATGGAGCCTTGGCAGAGATTTTGAATGGTAGGCTGGAGATCACTGAGACATCCTCTATTCTCATCCCATTTGCAAAGACTTCGCATAACACGTCCATGGAAGGGAGCCTCTCAAACATAATGATACGGCGATCCATCCATTTTTGAATTCCCATCCTCAGATTTTCACAACCATTGGGCAGGCAGGAGCAGTAAAAGCAGTCGGGGTCACACCCTGGGAAGTAACCAGCTCGGATTAGCTTTCCTTTGACTTCGCAGAGTGGAGTTGATAATTCGTTCACATCATAGATGTAAATAGTGTCCAGGATAGCGTTAATAGTTTTGTCATGCTTTGGCATAGGTGCTGTGATGACATTTGGAGTTTCTGGAGGATCGAACTCAATTTCACCAGCATCTATCATATCTTGTATTTTATTTTTCAGGGCCCAGCAGTGATCTGCGTCATGTCCTGGAAAGTTTGAGTGATAGGCACATGTTGCATCAGGGCGATAATTTGGAGAGGAAGTGTTGACATTCTTTGGAGGACCTCTTAAGGTGATCAGATATGCTTTTAGCAAGTGCTGCAATGCCTGAGAGATTGGCATGTTGATTCTAGTGAAATTTCTTCTTGGTGCATCTGGTCGATGCGTATATTTTGGCTGTTGATCTTTTTGAGGTGCAGATGCGGAGATCAGAACTGCCCCTACAGATTGATGCTGCTCACTATTGCGACTTTTCTGAATTTGTGTCGCATTGACCTCATTTCTCCCGCTGATGGGCCTTTTTGTAGTACCAGAGGAGGAACCTATTTGAATTTTTCCATTTTGAATGCCACTTTCGACACGTTCTCCGGTCAATATCAGGTCAGTGAAACCTGATGATGAGCTTCCCAGCAAATGGCTATAGAAAGGGCCAGTTAAAGTGCCCATGAACATGTCAACTAGTTCGCGATCAGATAAGGGTGGTTGAACCCTTCCAGCCATATCTCTCCACTTTTGTGCATATCCTTTGAAACTTTCTTTTGGTCCCATAGACATGCCCCTTAGTTGAGTACGGGTTGGCGCAAGATCAGCATTGTATTGGTACTGTTTGTAAAAAGCAGCAGCTAATTCTTCCCAAGTATGAACCTTGGTATTTTCCAGCTGGTAGTACCACTCGAGTTGTGTACCCGACAGACTTTCTTGGAAGAAGTGAATCCACAATTTGTTATCTGTTGTATGAGGTTGTATCTTCCTCACATAGGATCTCAGATGTAGTTTCGGGCAGGAAACTCCATCATATTTTGCAAAGACAGGAACTTTGAATTTTGGAGGGATAACAACATCCGAGATGAGCCCTAGATCATTGAAATCTAGGCCAGGTATTTTTTGTATCTCCATAGCTTTCATACGGTCTTCCAGCTGTTGGTATTTTTCATCATCCGGTTCGTCCCCAGAATGATCATTTTCTTCATTTGAAGAGAGAGAGGGTTTAGCAGAACCCTGGTTGCTTTGATTGTCTTCTTGTTCACCATCACCGACTGTTTCAAGGATCGGTGGCTTTTTGAACTTTTTGACTGGGATTTTGATCTTCCTTTTCAGGTGACTCACGCCTACAGATCCTTTGGGCTTCTTTTTCTTCTTGATTATCAGGGCTTTCAGTTCTTGTTGCCCCTTTGCCAGTTCCAGAATTGCCACTTGAACTTGGGCATTCTGTGCTTCGAGGTTCTTGATGCTTGTCTCGGATTCCATCTCTTCTGACTGAAATAAACAGCGAGGAGATGAGAAATCCGTCATGTGAACCTGTTATGCAATGTGTATGACTGGATGCCATGTGTATGCAATGTATGAAATGTATGTGCAATGTATATGAATGCAATGTATGAAATGTATATGCAATGCATGAAGTGAAATGTGTGTGCAATGTTTCAAGGATCTTAGAGTTTAGATTTGTTAAAGAAGAAACAAACGTTAGTTAATCAATTTATTTCTCTTTTTTTTGCTTCTTTTTTCTTTGCCTCATTTGGGCTTACAAGACAGAAGTAAAATAAATGATCCTTCAGGTCTCCCAAGGACGCTTTCTCTTTGCCCCCAGGAATGTGTTGATCTGCTGTTCTTCTTGAAGCTGTCCGGTGAGCTCCAATATCCTTCTCTCATAGTCTTGACAGTATGATTTGAAGGTGTCTCTTTCGTCTTTGAGTTGAACCCAAGATTTTTGCAACTCTTCTAGGTCAGTTGGCATGTCCGGGTGTAGAATAACTTGAGGTTCATATCCTTCGACCTCTGGTTCAATAGTCACAGGTAGTACAGCAGGATATGGCATAAGGAGTTTCTGAGCATGAGTGCGGACCCATCTGAGGTAGGGTTCCATAGGAATAGAATTCCATTGCCCCAGAGTTTTGCTTTCTATTCTATAGACACTGTCCCATGCATGTATGAACCTTCGTCGGTGTCTATGAGAATCATTCTCGTAATCAAACACAATGCCATGGATAATCATGTCATGAGGACCGTTGCTCCTTGCATATCCGAATTGGCGTAGAGCTAAAGAGGGATTGTAAGTGATGCCTCCTTTGATGCCAAGGAGTGGCACATTAGGGTACTCTCCACAATGATCAATGATAGTAATGTCTCTTTGAAAGAAGTTGTTCCACCGGATATCTGAATGAGACAAAGACATAATCCTGCGAGGCCATTGCATTCTTTGTTCATTTCTCAACACTGATCGGGGAAGATGAAATGTAAACCACCTAGCCAGTAGTGGTATATAGCACATGAGAGTTCCTCGTTTCTTCATGGTACGAGTGTGTAGAGAATGTAGAATGTCTCCCAGCAATGTTGGTACCGGGTTACGGATTAGGAAAAGGTTGATGATGTGTACACTTATGAACTGGTCGGGATTTGGGAATAAAACCAACCCATAGACCAAAAGTGCCATAACTTCCTCAAAAGCTGGATAACTTTTGTTTTCTAGCAGTAGTCGAGCCTTTTCCAACAAGAACTTGGCAAGCAAACCCTTAACTCCACTCTTTGTTTCCCAATTGGACTCGATTTCTGATTTCCGCAGATGTAAAGCAGCAGCAATGACTTCAGGTTTTGGACTCCTTTCTAAACCAGTGAAAGGTAATTGATTTCGAACAGGCAATCCCATTAGTTCAGAGAATTCTTCCAAAGTGGGTACCAACTGGTAATTAGGAAAGGTAAAGCAATGATGTTCAGGGTCAAAGAACTGGAACAGGACCCGTATCATGTCTTCTTCAAATTTTGAGGTAACCAAATGGAGTAGGTGACCATGCCTTTCAGTGAATTGAACATTCCTGGGGAATTCTGACACTAAGTCTTTTAGTTCAGATGGTACCGTTGAGATGTTGATTCGGATGTAATCTTTGGTGGCGGGAGCCATTACCTGCAAAAACAAAGGTAAACTCTTTGATCCTTGAAGTGTTTGGTGCAAAAATGATATGCTTATGATGCAAACATGTGGCACACAAAAACAAATCAAACAATAGCCTTAGGTTTAAAGGCTTGCATGGAGCTGATAGGTGATACCCTCCCCACTGAAGTTGAGTTGGTTAAAACCTGTCCTAGAATAGTATTCGGGTTCTATGATCCTTGGAAGTAACATCTCAATACGGCGCTCGAGCGGCCGATCAAAATATTCCTCGAGGATAACTAACTTCGATCAATTTCAAAGCTAGCCACTTAATAGGCCACAAGTCAAGTTCAACTAAAAAGGTTCTAAGACAAATTAGTGTTTAATGACATTTCGGAAGCCTAATATACTCCTTGATCATTTTCAAGGGACATCAGTATAAACCAAAGTATCGCACTAATGATGACTACCAGATCAACCGTATCGGTACATGCCGTACAGTTTCCTTGGTCTATTGTCATATACTTAAGGTATCTCGAGATTCGGGTTAGAATCTTTCACACAAGCAAAATACCCAAACAAACCTTTGAAAAATAGAGCAATCAAGTCAATCAATTGAAAACATCGAAGTGATCTATTCTCTTAAGGTAACCCCTTTTGAAAACATTTTGTTTTTTGAAAGTATCTCCCCAGCAGGGTCGCCAGTTCTGTGGACCTCCGTTTTTTAATCCCGGGCCATACCTCTGTTCTGTAGAGATACGTGAACTGACTCTTTTTTATCGCTTAATGCTTTCGCATTTTGAAAATTCACAGAGTCGCCACCGACCTTTTATTTTATCCAATTAAGGAAAGGTTTATAAAAGAAACAGAAAAAAGACCTTTAAGAAATTCTGGGTAAGGGGGTAGGTTATACAAAGGGAAGGTGTTAGCACCCTTTGTATCCATGGTTATCCATGGGCTCTTAAGTTTGCTTAGCTCACTTGTTTTTCGATCACTTTTCAATTGCTCTGAAATTGCTCATATGTGGTTTCAAATACCTTTGTAATTTGAATTTTGTAATGATCCGTGTGTGGATGTATACAAAATGCTTGTTTATCTTTCGAAAGATGTTTTGAAAAGAACGTTAACTTTGTAATAATCCGTGTTTGGATGTATACAAAATATTGTCTTTTTTGAAAGTTTTGTTTTGAAAAACAACAGTGTATGAGAATTTTGTTTGTTTTGATTTGAGCAAGCAAACTAGGAGGTCTACCCTGAGTTGTAAGGTCTTGATCCTATTTCCTTTAAAAATCTATCCTTTCACCGGATATAAACGCAAGGTTCGATTTTGTACTCAAAACAGTGGAATTTTGACTTTGATTTTGAAAAGAATGAGAAGGGATTACCTTAAGAGGTGCAAGTGTGATTGTGTTTGGGTTCAGATATTTATCTTTGAAGTTAGTGATCTAACGGTTCAATTTTATCTTTGGCATACACGCCGTTTATATTTGCTGGAAATTAAAATGCGGAAATGTAAAGTGCGGAAAGTAAATCTACGCTATTACATCGATTGTGCAGGAAATGTAAACTAGCCTATTTACATGAATTTGACATCCTATACATTTATCTAGGAATTTAAATTGCAAGAAAAATAAAAGGCATGTTTTTTGGATTTTTTTATGATTGATTTAATTATAATTAATGCATGATTAATTAAATTAAAATGAAGAAAAAAGATGAAAATAGATTTAAACCTAGAAATTAAGTTTAAAATATGTACAAAATATTTGTCAATTAATTTTAAAACAAAACTAATTTTTTTGGAATTTTTGGAATTGATTTGAAATTGATTTAAGTTAATTAAAACATAATTATGCAAATAATTATACAAATAATTAAAACTTAAAGATAAAATTATTCAAAATATGTACAAAATTAGTTTATAATATATAAACAATATTTAACATGAAGAACAATTTTTTTATGATTTTTTGATTGGTTAGAATAATTAAAAAGCAAATATATAAATATATACTAATTAATTATGCAAAATATTGAAATTTTGAAGAAAAATAAAATATTTTTATTTCAGAAAATAATATATTATTTTAGAAGTCTAAAAATATTTTTTGTGTATTTTTTGGATTTTTAAAACTATTTTTAATTAATTTAACAAAGAAATTAAAATAAAAATAAGAAATAAAAGGATACTGATCAGATGTGGAAATTAAATGAGGGAGTATGATGCGCATGCATGTTCTGAGGCGTTGGATGAGCTGTTAAGCAAGATCAGATGGTCCTGACTTTGAGGCACATGGTACACGTTACACCTGCAAAACACTTGATTAGAGATAAATTTAAAAAACACGCGCGCGCTTCTGAACCAATGGGAGGAAGACACGTCTTCGTCTTCAACCTTCAGACAAGGCCTTTAACAGCGCTTTTGTAAAAAAACGCTATAGTAAGTGAACCCTAAATCTGCAAAATAACAAATAGGGGTAAACAAGCATAAAAATCAGGCGCGATGGTACCATTGGATTCGTCTTGTTCCACTGAATGTAACCCTGCCCTTAATTTGTTTTAATTTTGGCCCTAATGAAGAACCCTAATTTTGAGCTAAGAAAACCCTAAAATGGTATATGCTACAAACAGCCATTAAAGTCCAATTGAAGCTCCAGAAATGACCAGAGCTTCAAACCAAACACAATTATGCATCTACATCTTGTTAAATATGCGTGTGTTATGAGATGTAAGTTGGTTTTAGTTTGAACAAACCGTGGCCTATATAGCTCGATTCAATGAGGTTTAAGACTTGCAATTGATTGGAATAGTTTCAGTGAAGCTCAGAGATGATGTTTGAATGCTTAGTTTGTATTGAAATGGACTGAAATTAAAAACTCGAATTTGAATTTTCTTTGAATTTTTTCAAGTGGTTACAAGTGTATATGAGCAAGGCTTTGTTTCTGATTCGTGTCTCCTTTGTTACTGAAGCATGCTAGCCTATTTATAAGCATTGAGTGCTTAGAATTGAAGCTAAGAAGCAACTAGTTGCCTTTGTGGAATTCTTGCATTTTTTATATTAAAAAAGCTTTGAATTATTGACCAAGTCATCTTGTCTTCAATGCACCTGCCTTGCTCTTCAATTCTCTGCAGAAAGATGAAGATTCCTTGGGTGAGTCATGCTTGGAAGTTAAGCTACCATTTATCCATCCATTTTCCTTTTAATTTTAATCTTAAAATAAGATAAAATCATGCCAAAAATGGATAAAAAAAGGTGTGGGCTTAGTCTTGGTCGTGGGAGGCCCATAACATCATGGAAATGATGTTTGAATGCTGAAAACTTGGCCCCATTTGGAAAAAATACATTTTTGAGCAATGTTGATTTCATGCATTTTCCCAAAATTTAGCCAACTTCAACAAGGTGTAAATCCCTCAATTTTTGTCATATGAAGGAGATCTTGCACTTTTTGGAAACCTCAAAGAGTCCTCTAACCAATGTCTTTGGTCTCATGTCAAAATGATTTTTGGTGCTCCTTGTGTGTCCTTTTGAAAAAAGTGTCTTTTTGTTGACTTTGAAAATGACCTGTAATGTCTTTGATCATATTTTTCAAATGGTGAATCCAATGACCATGGGATCAATGGCATTTGAAAGATAATTGAATTTCCTTCAAAATAAGCTTTGGTTTGAATTTTTTGGATGAAGGATGAGAGAGTTATGACCAGTCAAAGTTGAGTTGACTTTTCAGGCAAAAACCCTAATTTTGAATCTTAGGGTTTTGTTGATTTTTGATCTTTCCTTGATGAATTATGATCATCCAATGATCAAATGATGAATCCTTTGACAAAATATGGATTTTGACAAAAAATTTCATTTTTGACTGTCTGTTGACTTTTTTGGTCAAACGGGTCGTCTGTTGACTGTTTGAGCTGCTGACGGTGCGTCTGAGTGAATTGAAGTTTGGAAATTTGTATGATGGTACTTTGAGATATATGGATGTGTATGAAATCCATTTGAGCTCTCAAAAACTTGTTTCTCCTGTAAAAACAAGAAAACCCTAGTCAGGGACTGTTTATGTAGGAGATAGTTAAGCGTACCTGATTTTTGTGCAGTGTTGAGTCTCTGCTAATCGCGTGATATTCAGAAGACTTCTAGAACAAAAATATTGGAATTTTGAATTGTGAAAGATTGATTTGATTGATGGTACAAAACACTGAGAATTGTACTGCCAGCAGTTTGGCTGTCAACTGACTGTTCAGGTATTGACGTAGCAGTTAGAGTGAAAAATCAACAGTCAAAGTTAATTTTCTTTTTTGTTGTTTTTGTTTTTGTGAAAAATGAAAGTTATTTACATGACTTGTTAAAAACACAGACATAATAAATAACTATTATTTACTGTTACCAGTACAGTCTGAGTTTCCTGATTCTGCGCCTGCAAAAAAGATTTAACTCTGTACCAATTGTGTCAGTACTATTTATCTGTAAATAAATAAATAGCATGTGTGAAGTAATAAACAGTATTTGGCATTTGCGTAAGAATAAATTCAACTGCAAGCCAAATTACTGTATAAGAAAAAATTCTAAAAACTAAGTATTTCATATGTCAGGATATTTGTTGAAATAAAAATCCATGATTATATGAGACTCTTAATTTTCAGATTGGAGTTTACTTGAAAAAAGATACGGGCAAATTTTGGGGTATAACAGTTGCCCCTATTCAATCTTCTTAAACCTGAAGAGATTGTCTGAAATCTGAAGGTAGAAGATGATTGAATATTTAGATGCCCTGAAAATTTGCACTTACCTTGATCAGAAGAGATGTTGGAAGTTGCATTTGAATGTCGTCTGCGAAATGTTGTTGGTAGATTTGGAACATTACCTGAGATGGGCTTTCAGATGCCACCTGGTAAATGTGTTGATGGTTTGTTCATCAGGATGAATCCATTGATTATATCTTGATGAAGGATTTGAAAGTCTTTGTGTTGACTGTTTCGGAACCGTCCAAGGTTACCGCTTTAAGTCTTGGAAGATAATCGTTACGGAACTTGTCCAAAGTTTTTCCGATTTAGATTTTGGAAGTTGATCATTGTGGAACCGTCTGAGGTATCGCTTTAGATCTGCAATGTTAGATCGTTTTGGAACCGTCTGAGGTATCGCTTTAGATCTGTGATGCTAGATCGTTTTGGAACCGTCTGAGGTATCGCTTTAGATCTTTGATGCTAGATCGTTCTGGAACCGTATGAGGTATCGCTTTAGATCTTTGATAGCAGATCGTTCTGGAACCGTCTGAGGTATCAACTTTAGATCTGTGATGTCTGTTTTTGAGTTGGTAAGTGATCAGAATGAATCTTCGGCTTGATTATATCTGAGAGAACCGTTCATGGAATTCAGGTGAACACTGCATGTGATTGAGAACATCTTTGTTGAAGATATCCGTCTACCTGAAAAATCAAGTTAGTGATATGCAATGTTTATGATGCATGTAAATGTGAGATATTCCCGGAGAAATATGCATGTGATGTTGTGTATGAATATGCGTATGAATATGCGCATGATGCATGATGTATGATGTATGATGTATGAATATGAATATGTGATGTATGAATGTGAGATCTCGAGCTTCTATTTGGGAAAATAAATTTCCGCCAGTCATCTGGATATGACTATATTGTGATCGTTGATGCATATGAGAAGAGAACTCCAATCTGGAAAAATGTTATACCCCAAAATGTTATCCCTCATTTAATAAAAATCCATGCATTTTATGAATTTCTTTTTGTTGATGCATCTGGAAAAATGCATATGATAGTCCACATTTTTTGAGAAGAGAAAGAAATTCATAAAATGCATATGATAGTCTACATTTTTGGAGATAGGAAAGAAATACCAGAAATTGCATATGGTAAACCACGTTTTTGTGAGAAAGTAAAGAAATTTTAGAAAATGAATATGATAGTCCACATTTTTGGAGAAGGGATAGAAATTCGAGAAATTGCATATGATAGTCCACATTTTTGGAGAACATAAAGAAATTTGGAAATTGCATATGATAGTCCATGTTTTTTAGACCAGTTTTTTGGAAAAGGGAAAGAAATTCCTAATACTGCATATGATGGACCACATTTTTTGAGCAGGGACAAAAAATCCTGAAATTGTATATGATAGTCCAAGGTTTTGGAGGAGTGGAAGAAATTTCATAAATTACATATGATATACCACATTTTTGGAGAAGAGAAAGAAATTTAAGAAAATGCATATGATAGTCCACGTTTTTGGAGAAGGTAAACAAAATTCCATAAATTGTATATTATATTTTATGTTTTTTGAGAAGGGAAAGAAATTTCAGAAATTGCATATGATAGTCCATGGTTTTTTAAAGTAGAAAGAAATTCATAAATTGCATATGATAGTCCACGTTTTTGGAGAAGAGAAAGAAATTCCAGAAATTACATATGATAGTCCATATTTTTTTAGAAGAGAAAGAAATTCAGAATGGACATATGGTACTCCACGTTTTTGGAAAAGAGAAAGAAATTTCAGAAATTGCATATGATCGTACACTTTTTTGGAGAAGAGAAAGAAATTCGATACATTGCATATGATATTCCTTGTTTTTGGAGAAGGGAAAGAAATTCCAGAAATTGCATATGATAGTCCACGTTTTTGGAGAAGGGAAAGAAATTCCAGAAATTGCATACGATAGTCAACATTTTTGGAGAAGAGAAAGAAATTCTAAATTTGCATATGAAAGTCCATGTTTTTGGAGAAGAGAAAGAAATTTTACAAATTGCATATGATAGTCCATGTTTTTGGAGAAGGGAAAGAGATTCCAGAAATTGCATATGATAGTCCATGTTTTTGTGAGATTGCAAAGAGATTCTAGAAACTGTATATGGTAGTCCACATTTTTGGAGAAGGGAAAGAGATTCCTGAAATTGCATATGATAGTCCACGTTTTTTGAGAAGAGAAAGAAATTCATAAAATGCATATAATAGTCCACATTATTGGAGAAGGGAAGGAGATTCAAGAAATTGCATATGGTAGTCCACGTTTTTGTGAGAAAGTAAAGAAATTTTAGAAAATGAATATGATAGTCCACATTTTTGGAGAAGGGAAAGAAATTCAAGAAATTGCATATGATAGTCAACGTTTTTGGAGAACATAACAAAATTCAGAAATTGCACATGATAGTCCACGCGGTTGGAGAAGTGAAAAAATTTCTGAAATTGCATATGATAGTCCACAACTTTGGAGAAGAGAAAGACAATCAGATATTGTCCATTTTTTTGAGAAAAGGAAGAAATTTTAGAAACTGCATATAATAATACACGTTTTTGGAGAAGGGAATGAAATTCCAGAAATTGCATATGATACTCCACGTTGTTGGAGAAGGGAAAGAAATTCTAAATTTACATATGATAGTCCATGTTTTTGGAGAAGAGAAAGAAATTTTATAAATTGCATATGATAGTCCACATTTTTTAAGAAGGGAAAGAAATTCCAGAAATTGCATATGATAGTCCATGTTTCTGTGAAAAGGGAAAGAGATTCCAGAAATTGAATATGATAGTCCCATTTTTGGAGAAGGGAAAGAGAATCTTGAAATTGCATATGATAGTCCATGGTTTTTGAGAAAGTAAAGAAATTTTAGAAAATGAATATGATAGTCCACATTTTTGGAGAAGGGAAAGAGATTCCAGAAATTGCATATGATAGTCCACATTTTTCGAGAAGGGAAAGAGATTCCTGAATTTGCATATGATAGTCCATGTTTTTTGAAAAGAGAAAGAAATTCATTAAATGCATATGATAGTCCACATTTCTCGAGAAAGGAAAGAGATTCCAGAAAATGCATATGATAGTCCACATTTTTTGAGAAGAGAAAGAAATTCATTAAACGCATATGATAGTCCACATTTTTGGAGAAAGGAAAGAAATACCAGAAATTGCATATGGTAGTCCATGTTTTTGTGAGAAAGTAAAGAAGTTTTAGAAAATGAATATGATAGTCCACATTTTTGAAGAAGGGAAAGAAATTCCAAAAATTGCATATGATAGTCCACGTTTTTGGAGAACATAAAGAAATTCGGATATTGCATATGATAGTCCACGTTTTTTAGAGAAGGTAAATAAATTGCATATGATATTCCACGTTTTTTGAGAAGGGAAAGAAATTTCAGAAATTGCTTATGATATTCCACGGTTTTTAGAATAGAAAGAAATTCATAAATTGCATATGATAGTCTACGTTTTTGTAAGAGAGTAAAGAAATTTTAGAAAATGAATATGATAGTCCACATTTTTGGAGAAGGGATAGAAATTTCAGAAATAACATATGATAGTCCACATTTTTGGAGAACATAAAGAAATTCAGAAATTGCATATGATAGTCTACGTTTTTGGTGAAGAGAAAGAAATTTCAGAAAAATGCATATGATAATCCACGTTTTTGGAGAAGGGAAAAAAATTCCTGAAATTGCATATGATAGTCCACAATTTTGGAGAAGAGAAAGAAATTCAGAAAATGTTCATGTTTTTAGAGAAGAGAAAGAAATTTCGGAAATTGCATATTAGTACACGTTTTTTGGAGAAGGGAATAAAATTCCATAAATTGCATATGATATTCCACGTTTTTGGAGAAGAGAAAGAAATTCTAAATTTGCATATGATAGTCCATGTTTTTGAAGAAGAGAAAGAAATTTTATAAATTGCAGATGATAGTCCACGTTTTTGGAGAAGGGAAAAAAGTTCCAGAAATTGCATATGATAGTCCATGTTTTTGTGAGAAGGGAAAGAGATCCCAGAAATTGCATATGATAGTCCACATTTTTGGAGAAAGGAAAGAGATTCCTGAAATTGCATATGATAGTCCACGTTTTTGGAGAAGAGAAAGAAATTTCAGAGAATGCATATGATAGTCCACGTGGTTGGAGAAGTGAAGAAAATACTGAAATTGCATATGATAGTCCACAACTTTGGAGAAGAGAAAGAAATTCAGAAATTGTTCTTGTTAGAAAGAAATTTCATAAAATGCATATGATAGTCCACATTTTTTGAGAATGGAAAGAAATTCCAGAAATTGCATATGATAGTCCATTTTTTTGTGAGAAGGGAAAGAGATTCCAGAAAATGCATATGATAGTCCACATTTTTGGAGAACGGAAAGAGACTTGAAATTGCATATGATAGTCCAACATTTTATGAAAAAGTAAAGAAATTTTAGAAAATGAATATGATAGTCCAAATTTTTGGAGAAGGGAAAGAAATTCAGAAATTGCATATGATAGTCCACGTTTTTGGAGAAGAGAAAGAAATTTCAGAAAATGCATATGATAGTCCAAGTGGTTGTAGAAGTGAAAAATTTCAGAAGTTGCATATGATAGTCCACAACTTTGGAGAAGAAAAAGAAATTCAGAAATTGTCCATTTTTTTAGAGAAGAGAAAGAAATTTTAGAAACTGCATATAATAGCACACGTTTTTGGAGAAGGGAATGAAATTCCAGAAACTGCATATGATATTCCATGTTGTTGGAGAAGAGAAAGAAATACTAAATTTGCATATGATAGTCCATGTTTTTGGAAAAGAGAAAGAAATTTTATAAATTGCAGATGATAGTCCATGTTTTTGGAGAAGGGAAAGAAATTCCAGAAATTGCATATGATAGTCCATGTTTCTGTGAAAAGGGAAAGAGATTCCAGAAATTGGATATGATAGTCCCATTTTTGGAGAAGGGAAAGAGAATCTTGAAATTGCATATGATAGTCCATGGTTTTTGAGAAAGTAAAGAAATTTTAGAAAATGAATATGATAGTCCACATTTTTGGAGAAGGGAAAGAAATTCAGAAATTGCATATGATAGTCCACGTTTTTGGAGAAGAGAAAGAAATTTCTGAAAATGCATATGATAGTCCACGTGGTTGTTGAAGTGAAAAATTTTTTGAAATTGCATATGATAGTCCACAACTTTGGAGAAGAGAAAGAAATTCAGAAATTGTCCTTGTTTTTAGAGAAGAGAAAGAAATTTTAGAAACTGCATAGAATAGCACACGTTTTTGGAGAAGGGAATGAAATTCCAGAAACTGCATATGATACTCCATGTTGTTGGAGAAGAGAAAGAAATACTAAATTTGCATATGATAGTCCATGTTTTTGGAAAAGAGAAAGAAATTTTATAAATTGCATATGATAGTCCATGTTTTTGGAGAAGGGAAAGAAATTCCAGAAAATGCATATGATAGTCCATGTTTCTGTGAAAAGGGAAAGAGATTCCAGAAAATTGAATATGATAGTCCCATTTTTGGAGAAGGGAAAGAGAATCTTGAAATTGCATATGATAGTCCATGGTTTTTGAGAAAGTAAAGAAATTTTAGAAAATGAATATGATACTCCATATTTTTGGAGAAGGGAAAGAAATTCAGAAATTGCATATGATAGTCCACGTTTTTGGAGAAGAGAAAGAAATTTCAGAAAATGCATATGATAGTCCACGTGGTTGTAGAAGTGAAAAAATTTCTGAAATTGCATATGATAGTCCACAACTTTGGAGATGAGAAAGAAATTCAGAAATTGTCCGTGTTTTTAGAGAAGAGAAAGAAATCTTAGAAACTGCATATAATAGTACACGTTTTTGGAGAAGGGAAAGAAATTCAGAAATTGCATATGATAGTCCACGTTTTTGGAGAAGAGAAAGAAATTTTAGAAAATGCATATGATAGTCCAAGTGGTTGTAGAAGTGAAAAATTTCAGAAGTTGCATATGATAGTCCACAACTTTGGAGAAGAAAAAGAAATACAGAAATTGTCCATGTTTTTAGAGAAGAGAAAGAAATTTTAGAAATTGCATATAATAGCACACGTTTTTGGAGAAGGGAATGAAATTCCAGAAACTGCATATGATATTCCATGTTGTTGGAGAAGAGAAAGAAATACTAAATTTGCATATGATAGTCCATGTTTTTGGAAAAGAGAAAGAAATTTTATAAATTGCAGATGATAGTCCATGTTTTTGGAGAAGGGAAAGAAATTCCAGAAATTGCATATGATAGTCCATGTTTCTGTGAAAAGGGAAATAGATTCCAGAAATTGAATATGATAGTCCCATTTTTGGAGAAGGGAAAGAGAATCTTGAAATTGCATATGATAGTCCATGGTTTTTGAGAAAGTAAAGAAATTTTAGAAAATGAATATGATAGTCCACATTTTTGGAGAAGGGAAAGAAATTCAGAAATTGCATATGATAGTCCACATTTTTGGAGAAGAGAAAGAAATTTCTGAAAATGCATATGATAGTCCACGTGGTTGTTGAAGTGAAAAAATTTCTGAAATTGCATATGATAGTCCACAACTTTGGAGAAGAGAAAGAAATTCAGAAATTGTCCTTGTTTTTAGAGAAGAGAAAGAAATTTTAGAAACTGCATATAATAGCACACGTTTTTGGAGAAGGGAATGAAATTCCAGAAACTGCATATGATATTCCATGTTGTTGGAGAAGAGAAAGAAATACTAAATTTGCATATGATAGTCCATGTTTTTGGAAAAGAGAAAGAAATTTTATAAATTGCATATGATAGTCCATGTTTTTGGAGAAGGGATAGAAATTCCAGAAATTGCATATGATAGTCCATGTTTCTGTGAAAAGGGAAAGAGATTCCAGAAATTGAATATGATAGTCCCATTTTTGGAGAAGGGAAAGAGAATCTTGAAATTGCATATGATAGTCCATGGTTTTTGAGAAAGTAAAGAAATTTTAGAAAATGAATATGATACTCCACATTTTTGGAGAAGGGAAAGAAATTCAGAAATTGCATATGATAGTCCACGTTTTTGGAGAAGAGAAAGAAATTTCAGAAAATGCATATGATAGTCCACGTGGTTGTAGAAGTGAAAAAATTTCTGAAATTGCATATGATAGTCCACAACTTTGGAGAAGAGAAAGAAATTCAGAAATTGTCCGTGTTTTTAGAGAAGAGAAAGAAATCTTAGAAACTGCATATAATAGTACACGTTTTTGGAGAAGGGAAAGAAATTCGGAAATTGCATATGATAGTCCACGTTTTTGGAGAAGAGAAAGAAATTTCAGAAAATGCATATGATAGTCCAAGTGGTTGTAGAAGTGAAAAATTTCAGAAGTTGCATATGATAGTCCACAACTTTGGAGAAGAAAAAGAAATTCAGAAATTGTCCATGTTTTTAGAGAAGAGAAAGAAATTTTAGAAACTGCATATAATAGCACACGTTTTTGGAGAAGGGAATGAAATTCCAGAAACTGCATATGATATTCCATGTTGTTGGAGAAGAGAAAGAAATACTAAATTTGCATATGATAGTCCATGTTTTTGGAAAAGAGAAAGAAATTTTATAAATTGCAGATGATAGTCCATGTTTTTGGAGAAGGGAAAGAAACTCCAGAAATTGCATATGATAGTCCATGTTTCTGTGAAAAGGGAAAGAGATTCCAGAAATTGAATATGATAGTCCCATTTTTTGAGAAGGGAGAGAGAATCTTGAAATTGCATATGATAGTCCATGGTTTTTGAGAAAGTAAAGAAATTTTAGAAAATGAATATGATAGTCCACATTTTTGGAGAAGGGAAAGAAATTCAGAAATTGCATATGATAGTCCACGTTTTTGGAGAAGAGAAAGAACTTTCTGAAAATGCATATGATAGTCCACCTGGTTGTTGAAGTGAAAAAATTTATGAAATTGCATATGATAGTCCACAACTTTGGAGAAGAGAAAGAAATTCAGAAATTGTCCTTGTTTTTAGAGAAGAGAAAGAAATTTTAGAAACTGCATATAATAGCACACGTTTTTGGAGAAGGGAATGAAATTCCAGAAACTGCATATGATATTCCATGTTGTTGGAGAAGAGAAAGAAATACTAAATTTGCATATGATAGTCCATGTTTTTGGAAAAGAGAAAGAAATTTTATAAATTGCATATGATAGTCCATGTTTCTGTGAAAAGGGAAAGAGATTCCAGAAATTGAATATGATAGTCCCATTTTTGGAGAAGGGAAAGAGAATCTTGAAATTGCATATGATAGTCCATGGTTTTTGAGAAAGTAAAGAAATTTTAGAAAATGAATATGATAGTCCACATTTTTGGAGAAGGGAAAGAAATTCAGAAATTGCATATGATAGTCCACGTTTTTGGAGAAGAGAAAGAAATTTCAGAAAATGCATATGATAGTCCACGTGGTTGTAGAAGTGAAAAAATTTCTGAAATTGCATATGATAGTCCACAACTTTGGAGAAGAGAAAGAAATTCAGAAATTGTCCGTGGTTTTAGTGAAGAGAAAGAAATATTAGAAACTGCATATAATAGTACACGTTTTTGGAGAAGGGAAAGAAATTCAGAAATTGCATATGATAGTCCACGTTTTTGGAGAAGAGAAAGAAATTTCAGAAAATGCATATGATAGTCCAAGTGGTTGTAGAAGTGAAAAATTTCAGAAGTTGCATATGATAGTCCACAACTTTGGAGAAGAAAAAGAAATTCAGAAATTGTCCATGTTTTTAGAGAAGAGATAGAAATTTTAGAAACTGCATATAATAGCACACGTTTTGTGAGAAGGGAATGAAATTCCAGAAACTGCATATGATATTCCATGTTGTTGGAGAAGAGAAAGAAGTACTAAATTTGCATATGATAGTCCTTGTTTTTGGAAAAGAGAAAGAAATTTTATAAATTGCAGATGATAGTCCATGTTTTTGGAGAAGGGAAAGAAATTCCAGAAATTGCATATGATAGTCCATGTTTCTGTGAAAAGGGAAAGAGATTCCAGAAATTGAATATGATAGTCCCATTTTTGGAGAAGGGAAAGAGAATCTTGAAATTGCATATGATAGTCCATGGATTTTGAGAATGTAAAGAAATTTTAGAAAATGAATATGATACTCCACATTTTTGGAGAAGGGAAAGAAATTCAGAAATTGCATATGGTAGTCCACGTTTTTGGAGAAGAGAAAGAAATATCAGAAAATGCATATGATAGTCCACGTGGTTGTAGAAGTGAAAAAATTTCTGAAATTGCATATGATAGTCCACAACTTTGGAGAAGAGAAAGAAATTCAGAAATTGTCCGTGTTTTTAGAGAAGAGAAAGAAATCTTAGAAACTGCATATAATAGTACACGTTTTTGGAGAAGGGAAAGAAATTCAGAAATTGCATATGATAGTCCACGTTTTTGGAGAAGAGAAAGAAATTTCAGAAAATGCATATGATAGTCCAAGTGGTTGTAGAAGTGAAAAATTTCAGAAGTTGCGTATGATAGTCCACAACTTTGGAGAAGAAAAAGAAATTCAGAAATTGTCCATGTTTTTAGAGAAGAGAAAGAAATTTTAGAAACTGCATATAATAGCACACGTTTTTGGAGAAGGGAATGAAATTCCAGAAAGTGCATATGATATTCCATGTTGTTGGAGAAGAGAAAGAAATACTAAATTTGCATATGATAGTCCACGTTTTTGGAAAAGAGAAAGAAATTTTATAAATTGCAGATGATAGTCCATGTTTTTGGAGAAGGGAAAGAAATTCCAGAAATTGCATATGATAGTCCATGTTTCTGTGAAAAGGGAAAGAGATTCCAGAAATTGAATATGATAGTCCCATTTTTGGAGAAGGGAAAGAGAATCTTGAAATTGCATATGATAGTCCATGGTTTTTGAGAAAGTAAAGAAATTTTAGAAAATGAATATGATAGTCCACATTTTTGGAGAAGGGAAAGAAATTCAGAAATTGCATATGATAGTCCACGTTTTTGGAGAAGAGAAAGAAATTTCTGAAAATGCATATGATAGTCCACGTGGTTGTTGAAGTGAAAAAATTTCTGAAATTGCATATGATAGTCCACAACTTTGGAGAAGAGAAAGAAATTCAGAAATTGTCCTTGTTTTTAGAGAAGAGAAAGAAATTTTAGAAACTGCATATAATATCACACGTTTTTGGAGAAGGGAATGAAATTCCAGAAACTGCATATGATATTCCATGTTGTTGGAGAAGAGAAAGAAATACTAAATTTGCATATGATAGTCCATGTTTTTTGAAAAGAGAAAGAAATTTTATAAATTGCATATGATATTCCATGTTTTTGGAGAAGGGAAAGAAATTCCAGAAATTGCATATGATAGTCCATGTTTCTGTGAAAAGGGAAAGAGATTCCAGAAATTGAATATGATAGTCCCATTATTGGAGAAGGGAAAGAGAATCTTGAAATTGCATATGATAGTCCATGGTTTTTGAGAAAGTAAAGAAATTTTAGAAAATGAATATGATAGTCCACATTTTTGGAGAAGGGAAAGAAATTCAAAAATTGCATATGATAGTCCACGTTTTTGGAGAAGAGAAAGAAATTTCAGAAAATGCATATGATAGTCCACGTGGTTGTAGAAGTGAAAAAATTTCTGAAATTGCATATGATAGTCCACAACTTTGGAGAAGAGAAAGAAATTCAGAAATTGTCCGTGGTTTTAGAGAAGAGAAAGAAATCTTAGAAACTGCATATAATAGTACACGTTTTTGGAGAAGGGAAAGAAATTAAGAAATTGCATATGATAGTCCACGTTTTTGGAGAAGAGAAAGAAATTTCAGTAAATGCATATGATAGTCCAAGTGGTTGTAGAAGTGAAAAATTTCAGAAGTTGCATATGATAGTCCACAACTTTGGAGAAGAAAAAGAAATTCAGAAATTGTCCATGTTTTTAGAGAAGAGAAAGAAATTTTAGAAACTGCATATAATAGCACACGTTTTTGGAGAAGGGAATGAAATTCCAGAAACTGCATATGATATTCCATGTTGTTGGAGAAGAGAAAGAAATACTAAATTTGCATATGATAGTCCATGTTTTTGGAAAAGAGAAAGAAATTTTATAAATTGCAGATGATAGTCCATGTTTTTGGAGAAGGGAAAGAAATTCCAGAAATTGCATATGATAGTCCATGTTTCTGTGAAAAGGGAAAGAGATTCCAGAAATTGAATATGATAGTCCCATTTTTGGAGAAGGGAAAGAGAATCTTTAAATTGCATATGATAGTCCATGGTTTTTGAGAAAGTAAAGAAATTTTAGAAAATGAATATGATAGTCCACATTTTTGAAGAAGGGAAAGAAATTCAGAAATTGCATATGATAGTCCACGTTTTTGGAGAAGAGAAAGAAATTTCAGAAAATGCATATGATAGTCCACATGGTTGTTGAAGTGAAAAAATTTCTGAAATTGCATATGATAGTCCACAACTTTGGAGAAGAGAAAGAAATTCAGAAATTGTCCTTGTTTTTAGAGAAGAGAAAGAAATTTTAGAAACTGCATATAATAGCACACGTTTTTGGAGAAGGGAATGAAATTCCAGAAACTGCATATGATATTCCATGTTGTTGGAGAAGAGAAAGAAATACTAAATTTGCATATGATAGTCCATGTTTTTGGAAAAGAGAAAGAAATTTTATAAATTGCATATGATAGTCCATGTTTTTGGAGAAGGGAAAGAAATTCCAGAAATTGCATATGATAGTCCATGTTTCTGTGAAAAGGGAAAGAGATTCCAGTAATTGAATATGATAGTCCCATTTTTGGAGAAGGGAAAGAGAATCTTGAAATTGCATATGATAGTCCATGGTTTTTGAGAAAGTAAAGAAATTTTAGAAAATGAATATGATAGTCCACATTTTTGGAGAAGGGAAAGAAATTCAGAAATTGCATATGATAGTCCACGTTTTTGGAGAAGAGAAAGAAATTTCTCAAAATGCATATGATAGTCCACGTGGTTGTTGAAGTGAAAAAATTTCTGAAATTGCATATGATAGTCCACAACTTTGGAGAAGAGAAAGAAATTCAGAAATTGTCTGTGGTTTTAGAGAAGAGAAAGAAATCTTAGAAACTGCATATAATAGCACACGTTTTTGGAGAAGGGAAAGAATTTCAGAAATTGCATATGATAGTCCACGTTTTTGGAGAAGAGAAAGAAATTTCAGAAAATGCATATGATAGTCCAAGTGGTTGTAGAAGTGAAAAATTTCAGAAGTTGCATATGATAGTCCACAACTTTGGAGAAGAAAAAGAAATTCAGAAATTGTCCATGTTTTTAGAGAAGAGAAAGAAATTTTAGAAACTGCATATAATAGCACACGTTTTTGGAGAAGGGAATGAAATTCCAGAAACTGCATATGATATTCAATGTTGTTGGAGAAGAGAAAGATATACTAAATTTGCATATGATAGTCCATGTTTTTGGAAAAGAGAAAGAAATTTTATAAATTGCATATGATAGTCCATGTTTTTGGAGAAGGGAAAGAAATTCCAGAAATTGCATATGATAGTCCATGTTTCTGTGAAAAGGGAAAGAGATTCCAGTAATTGAATATGATAGTCCCATTTTTGGAGAAGGGAAAGAGAATCTTGAAATTGCATATGATAGTCCATGGTTTTTGAGAAAGTAAAGAAATTTTAGAAAATGAATATGATAGTCCACATTTTTGGAGAAGGGAAAGAAATTCAGAAATTGCATATGATAGTCCACGTTTTTGGAGAAGAGAAAGAAATTTCTGAAAATGCATATGATAGTCCACGTGGTTGTTGAAGTGAAAAAATTTCTGAAATTGCATATGATAGTCCACAACTTTGGAGAAGAGAAAGAAATTCAGAAATTGTCCGTGGTTTTAGAGAAGAGAAAGAAATCTTAGAAACTGCATATAATAGCACACGTTTTTGGAGAAGGGAAAGAATTTCAGAAATTGCATATGATAGTCCACGTTTTTGGAGAAGAGAAAGAAATTTCAGAAAATGCATATGATAGTCCAAGTGGTTGTAGAAGTGAAAAATTTCAGAAGTTGCATATGATAGTCCACAACTTTGGAGAAGAAAAAGAAATTCAGAAATTGTCCATGTTTTTAGAGAAGAGAAAGAAATTTTAGAAACTGCATATAATAGCACACGTTTTTGGAGAAGGGAATGAAATTCCAGAAACTGCATATGATATTCAATGTTGTTGGAGAAGAGAAAGATATACTAAATTTGCATATGATAGTCCATGTTTTTGGAGAAGGGAAAGAAATTCCAGAAATTGCATATGATAGTCCATGTTTCTGTGAAAAGGGAAAGAGATTCCAGTAATTGAATATGATAGTCCCATTTTTGGAGAAGGGAAAGAGAATCTTGAAATTGCATATGATAGTCCATGGTTTTTGAGAAAGTAAAGAAATTTTAGAAAATGAATATGATAGTCCACATTTTTGGAGAAGGGAAAGAAATTCAGAAATTGCATATGATAGTCCACGTTTTTGGAGAAGAGAAAGAAATTTCTGAAAATGCATATGATAGTCCACGTGGTTGTTGAAGTGAAAAAATTTCTGAAATTGCATATGATAGTCCACAACTTTGGAGAAGAGAAAGAAATTCAGAAATTGTCCGTGGTTTTAGAGAAGAGAAAGAAATCTTAGAAACTGCATATAATAGTACACGTTTTTGGAGAAGGGAAAGAAATTCAGAAATTGCATATGATAGTCCACGTTTTTGGAGAAGAGAAAGAAATTTCAGAAAATGCATATGATAGTCCAAGTGGTTGTAGAAGTGAAAAATTTCAGAAGTTGCATATGATAGTCTACAACTTTGGAGAAGAAAAAGAAATTCAGAAATTGTCCATGTTTTTAGAGAAGAGAAAGAAATTTTAGAAACTGCATATAATAGCACACGTTTTTGGAGAAGGGAATGAAATTCCAGAAACTGCATATGATATTCCATGTTGTTGGAGAAGAGAAAGAAATACTAAATTTGCATATGATAGTCCATGTTTTTGGAAAAGAGAAAGAAATTTTATAAATTGCATATGATAGTCCATGTTTTTGGAGAAGGGAAAGAAATTCCAGAAATTGCATATGATAGTCCATGTTTCTGTGAAAAGGGAAAGAGATTCCAGAAATTGAATATGATAGTCCCATTTTTGGAGAAGGGAAAGAGAATCTTGAAATTGCATATGATAGTCCATGGTTTTTGAGAAAGTAAAGAAATTTTAGAAAATGAATATGATAGTCCACATTTTTGGAGAAGGGAAAGAAATTCAGAAATTGCATATGATAGTCCACGTTTTTGGAGAAGGGAAAGAAATTTCAGAAAATGCATATGATAGTCCACGTGGTTGTAGAAGTTAAAAAATTTCTGAAATTGCATATGATAGTCCACAACTTTGGAGAAGAGAAAGAAATTCAGAAATTGTCCGTGGTTTTAGAGAAGAGAAAGAAATCTTAGAAACTGTATATAATAGTACACGTTTTTGGAGAAGGGAAAGAAATTCAGAAATTGCATATGATAGTCCACGTTTTTGGAGAAGAGAAAGAAATTTCAGAAAATGCATATGATAGTCCAAGTGGTTGTAGAAGTGAAAAATTTCAGAAGTTGCATATGATAGTCCACAACTTTGGAGAAGAAAAAGAAATTCAGAAATTGTCCATGTTTTTAGAGAAGAGAAAGAAATTTTAGAAACTGCATATAATAGCACACGTTTTTGGAGAAGGGAATGAAATTCCAGAAACTGCATATGATATTCCATGTTGTTGGAGAAGAGAAAGAAATACTAAATTTGCATATGATAGTCCATGTTTTTGGAAAAGAGAAAGAAATTTTATAAATTGCAGATGATAGTCCATGTTTTTGGAGAAGGGAAAGAAATTCCAGAAATTGCATATGATAGTCCATGTTTCTGTGAAAAGGGAAAGAGATTCCAGAAATTGAATATGATAGTCCCATTTTTGGAGAAGGGAAAGAGAATCTTGAAATTGCATATGATAGTCCATGGTTTTTTGAGAAAGTAAAGAAATTTTAGAAAATGAATATGATAGTCCACATTTTTGGAGAAGGGAAAGAAATTCAGAAATTGCATATGATAGTCCACGTTTTTGGAGAAGAGAAAGAAATTTCTGAAAATGCAATATGATAGTCCACGTGGTTGTTGAAGTGAAAAAATTTCTGAAATTGCATATGATAGTCCACAACTTTGGAGAAGAGAAAGAAATTCAGAAATTGTCCTTGTTTTTAGAGAAGAGAA